>NC_090648.1:152608087-152736399 GCF_040937935.1 Hyperolius riggenbachi
CGAAGGCTGTTTTAAAGTCAAATGACGAGTCGATACCCAGACCAAGTCTCCTGGCTGGAACTTCCACTCTATGGAACGTTTCTTGTCAGCTTGACCTTTCTGACTCTGAAAGGCCTTCTCTAAATTTTCTTTCACGATCTTCCAAATGTTCTCAAATGACTTTTGCCAAGCCTCCAAAGCTGGAAACGGAGTGGAAGCTACTGGCAGTGGGGAGAACTTAGGCAACTTTCCAGTTACCACCTGAAATGGAGAGAATCCAGAAGAAGAGCTTTTTAAATTATTGTGCGCAAATTCCGCAAATGGCAAGGACCTGACCCAAACACTTTGCGCATCCGAGACATAACACCTAAGAAACTGTTCCAGTGACTGGTTAATTCTCTCGGTCTGACCATTGGTCTGTGGGTGGTAGCCCGATGAAAATGACAGTTCCATGCCCAATTGATGACAAAATGCCCTCCAAAATTTAGAAACAAATTGGACTCCCCGATCTGACACTATATTTTCCGGGATGCCATGTAGCCGGAAAATGTGCATGATGAAAAGATCGGCCAACTCCTGGGCCGAGGGGAGTCCTTTCAGGGGCACGAAATGGGCCATTTTACTGAAGCTGTCGACTACCACCAAATGACCAACATGCCTTCAGACCTCGGGAGCTCACCCACAAAATCCATGGACAGGTGGGTCCATGGTTCACTCGGGGTGGGCAAAGGCTGCAATGTTCCCACAGGTGCCAGATGGGAGGGTTTGCTTTTTGCACACACTGCACATTCTCTCACATACTATTTGCAATCAGTTGCCAATGAAGGCCACCAAGCACACCTAGCAACAAGGTCCTGTGCTCTGGCGGCCCCAGGATGTCCAGCATTTTTGTGGGAGTGGAACATCTGCAATATCTGGAGACGAAACGGCAATGGTACAAACATGACCCCTTCATGCTTTCCCTCAGGAACATCCTGCTGGAAGGGACCCAAAGTCTCCTTCCAGTTCTTCCAGGTTTCTGTGGCTGCCAATACCACTTTCTGTGGGATAATAGTCTCTGGGTCTGAGGGCTGTGCTGTCTCTGGCTCAAAGCATCTGGATAAAGCATCTGCTTTAATGTTTTTACTACCCGGAGTATACGTAATTACAGATGTGAATCTCGAGAAAAACAGTGACCATCGAGCCTGACGGGGACTCAATCTCTTAGCCCCCTCAATGTATTCCAAATTTTTGTGATCAGTGTAAACTGTAATCGTATGTTCTGCCCCTTCTAGCCAATGACGCCATTCTTCAAAGGCCAATTTAATGGCTAGGAGCTCCCTGTTGCCTATATCGTAGTTTCTCTCTGCTGGTGAAAACCTACGAGAAAAATAGGCACACGGGTGTAATCTTCCCTGCAACCCAGAACGCTGAGACAGCACAGCCCCCACCCCGACCTCTGAGGCATCTACCTCTACAATAAAGGGATAGGATGTGTCGACATGTCTCAAAATCGGTGCAGAACAAAATAGTTCTTTCAGAGTGGAGAAAGCAGCCAAAGCTTCAGGGGACCAGTGGTTGGTATCTGCCCCTTTCTTTGTGAGACTGGTGAGAGGTGCAATGACTGTGGAGTACCCCTTTATGAACCTTCTATAGTAATTTGCGAACCCCAAGAATCTCTGGAGCGCCTTCAGTCCTACTGGCTGAGGCCACTCCAGGACAGCAGAGACTTTGGCAGGGTCCATAGAAAGGCCCGAGGTAGAAATTATGTACCCCAAAAAGGCGACAGAAGTTACCTCAAAAATGCATTTCTCCAATTTAGCATAAAGCATGTTCTGTCTTAGCTTGTGCAGCACAAATCTGACATGAGCCCTGTGCTCTGAGAGGTTATCTGAGAAGATAAGTATATCATCCAGATATACCAGGACAAATTTACCCAAAACCTCCCTGAACACCTCATTAATGAGTTCCTGAAAGACGGCCGGAGCGTTACACAACCCAAAGGGCATCGCCAGATACTCGTAATGCCCATCGGGTGTGTTAAAGGCCGTCTTCCACTCATCGCCCTCTCTGATCCGCACCAGGTTGTATGCACCCCGCAAATTTAATTTAGAGAAAATCTTAGCATTGGTGATCTGAGTAAATAAATCGTCTATCAGAAGCAAAGGGTAGCGATTTTTTACTGTGATTTTATTCAGACCCCGATAATCAATGTATGGCCGTAGGCCTCCGTCTTTTTTCTTTACAAAAAAGAAACCTGCTCCAGCAGGTGACCGGGAAGGGCGAATGAACCCTTTAGCCAAATTTTCACGGATGTACTCCTGCATGGCCAACTTTTCCGGCCCAGACAAATTGTAGAGATGACCTCTAGGGGGCATACAACCAGACCGGAGATCAATAGGACAATTGAAAGAGCGATGTGGAGGAAGTTTATCGGCTGATTTAGGACAAAACACATCTGAAAATTCAGTATACTGATCAGGAACTCCCTCCACGTAAATCTTGGTCTGGCCCAAGGTTACCTTCCCTAAACAATGATGAAAGCAATGGGACGACCAGCTCGTTAGTTGACCAGAGGCCCAATCAATCAGAGGGGAGTGACGTTGTAACCAGGGCATGCCAAGAATGATCGTGGAGGTAGTCATGTGTAACATAAAAAAATGCAAATTCTCCCTATGCAGCACCCCTATAGTGACTCCCACCTCTGGAGTCTGCGACAGAGGGCTGTTACCCTGCAGAGGGGAATCATCCACTGCCGTAACCTGGATAGGTGGTTTTACCGGGGTGAGCGGAATACCCAATTTTTTGGCAAATTCGTAATCCATAAAATTAGCCACTGAGCCCGAGTCAATGAAGGCCTCAGTGACTTCAAATTTATCTTCCCATGAAATAGTACAAGGAAGAAGCAACTGTTTATCATCTAGGGGTAAAAATTGCGCACCTAGGGTATTACCCCCAACTACTCCTAGGCAGTAGCGTTTCCCGATTTCTTAGGGCAATTCTGTACTCTATGACCCCCCCTCTGCACAATAAAGACAAAGTTGCTCTGATATCCTGCGTCTCCGCTCCACTTGAGACAACTTAGACCGACCAATCTGCATTGGCTCAGATGGAGGTGAAGCGGGAGGAGGTGGAGCCACAGGGGGCGCAGCGTGGGACACCATTCTCACATGGTTTCTACCCCGGGTCTGTCTCTGATAGCGCAGCCGGCGATCTATTCTGATGGCTGATGAAATGGCCTCATCGATTGACTTTAGTTCAGGCTGACTCAACATAAGATCGGCGACCTCATCTGACAACCCTGATAAAAAACAATCTAAAAGGGCAAATGTGTCCCACCTAGCTGAAACTGACCACCTCCTAAATTCAGCGGCATAATCTTCCACCTGACTCTTGCCTTGACGCAACATTTTGAGCTTCCACTCAGAAGTCGAGGCGATGTCTGGGTCATCGTAAATTATCGCCATAGCTTTAAAAAATTCCTCGACAGAGGTTAGGGCCGGGTGTTCGTCGGGCAGACTGTACGCCCAGGTCTGAGAATCACCTGATAACAAAGTTTTAATAAACGTAACCCTTTGGGTCATAGTTCCTGAAGAATTAGGTCTTAACTCAAAGTATTATAACACTCTACTCCTAAAATTTAGGAAGTCAGATCTGTGACCAGAAAACCTTTCGGGTACAGGCATACGTATGTCTGTGCTAGGAGGAGATCGCACTTCATCCACAGCTGTCTGGAGGGTTTGTATAGACCCGGACAAAACGTCAATTAATGCCGGTGACTACCCAGCACTTGGTTGATGTTATCCACTGAAGTGGTAAGTGTGCCCAGACGGCTGAGTGCGTCCATTTGTGTTTGGTCTGCCGTTCTGTAATGATCGGTGTAACACAGAGAGGATCTGATAATCGGTGATCTGCAGTATCACCGAGAATACAGATATATACCCGATTATTGATGATCTGCAGTATCACCGATAATCAGATATATCTCTAACCTCTGGACACCTGAGTAATAGGAGTGTTTGGTGCAACAGTAATACTTTGAGGAGAGCACCCGTATCGAGGGTTCGGGGCAGTAAGGGATACTGCCCAAGAGCAAGCGCCTTCCAATGGCCTGAGGCTCCCCAAGGGGAGGAGTCAGGCTGAGAGTGGGAAGGACAAGAGTGTGAGTGACACCAATGGTGGAGTGTCACTGACAGATCTGTGAACTATCTCTAAACAGAGGAGATAGTTCTCGAGGTCGGACAAGCCAGGTCGGTAACAGACAGACAGATGAGATACAGAGGAAAGAGACTGATACAGTGTCCTAAGGCAAGCAAGGTTCGGCAACGAAGTATCAGATATAGCGGAGTACCAAATCAGAGATCAGAAGAAAGGTCAGGAAAGCAGAAGGTCATAACAAATAATCAACCATGTCTAGTCTATAGGTGTGAGCTCCTAGATCATCAACACCCTGGAACTAGTCTGAAGAATAACAGGATGGTAAAGCTAATTCCTAAACTTGGGTGTGAGCTCCATAGTCATCAACACCCTGGAACTAGTCTGAAGTATAGCACAGAAAATACACAGTATTCCTAGTCTTGGGTGTGAGCTCCGTAATCATCAACACCCTGGAACTAGTCTGAAGTATAGCACAGAAAATACACAGTATTCCTAGTCTTGGGTGTGAGCTCCGTAATCATCAACACCCTGGAACTAGTCTGAAGTATAACACAGATAACACAGATTCTGACAATATGGTCTGAGTACTTCCATGTAGTGATCGCAACGGCAGACAACCAGAGAATGACCAGCACCCAGTATATATAGCAAAGCGCCCTCCAGCACCTCCCCTAAGTGCTGGACCAATGGGAAGAAGTAGAACCATCAGCTGACCGGCCTGGTCAGCTGACTCCCTTCTGGCTGTCATTTAAGCCTCTCAGCGCGCGCACGCGTCCTTCTGAACCTGTGTGGACTATCAGTCCCAGCCACACCAGTAAATTGTTGTAAAGCACCCGCCGCGCTGGACGCGGAATCCGCCGCACCGCTATCAAGGCATGCGGCGGTTTCTCCGCGTTCGGCCATACTACTAGATGTAGGCCTACGCGTGCCAACCGCCGCGTTGGACGTGGAATCAGCCGCCTTGTTCTGAGTACATGCGGCGACTTTTCCGCGTTTTCTCACACAGGAAAGGTTAGTGTTAGGAGTAGAGAGAGGATAGGTTAGTGTTAAGAGTGGAGATGAGAGAATCGAGATGTTAGTGTTAGGAGTGGAGAGGGAAGGGTCAGGTCTTGTTACAGTGGGGCCCTGGGTAAAATAAACCTGAGAGGGGCCCTGAACCCCCCATAATTTGTATTAGGTACCCATTATTTCTGACAAATTACACCCTGGGACTTCGGAGCCAGCTACCAGGCTTTTTCCCCCCAACTTTTTTGTGGGGTCCTGACAGATTTTTTTTAGCAGCGTAGAGACTTACCTGTCCCGCCGACATGCTCCTTCATTAGTCCATGCGTTCCCATCTTCATCCTCATGGGGGCGCCTCTCATCTGTGACCCAGCGCATGGTATGACATAAATCTTATGTAATTACATGTCTCCAGATCACTGAGTAGATGCTGCCAGCAGGGATGAAGACAGTAACACATGGACTAATGGAGGCATGCCAGTTGGGACAGGTGATTCGCTACACTGCCGTAAACTCTGCAGGGGCCCTGGGAACCAACATAAAGTTTGGGGGACACCTGGGGGGCTCCGGCAGTTTTTGGAACCTTGGGGAATTTGCCCAGTTTGCCCCTATGCGAGTTCCGGCCCTGGGAGAGAAGGTAGGTTAGTGTTACAATAGGAAGTGGTAGTTTGTAGAGATATTACATCTATACTATTTCAATTTATATCCTGTACCAAACTTCTGAACGACAATACTTAATGTATGCCTTTGGGGATCCTAGGTTCTTATCATCCCTCCTTCCGGTACACAGGGCTGCCCAGGGGCATAGCAATAGCCATAGCATCCATGGGGCCCTGGAGCATAGAGGACCCAGGTGGTACTTAATGTATTCACCATTAACTTTCTTGTGTTTCTCCACCCTCTGACTTTGTCTCAGTGCCCATGGACTCTGTGCAGTGTTGATTGCATGAGAATGCAAATTGCCCATTTAACTCATATCCATAGGGTAGAGGCGGGTGGCATTGCATAAGAGTGCCTACAACCAAGGGCCCAATTTAAGTTTTACAATGGGGCCCAATGATTTCTAACTTCGCCACCGGGGCTGCCCATCATACTAGGCTGCTCGCCATACAATCTTGCCCTGTACGCTCTCTAATATCTTCTTGACCATGATGATGGAGGGGCTGTAATGGAAGGAACTGATTCTGTGGACAGGTGTGCTTTATAGACTTGATGATTTGCGATCAGGAGTATCTTTAATTGATTGGTTGAAATCTGTGTGGCATATGGGCACATAACCAATCTATGGGAGACAGAATTCTGTCTGGGTTGTAGGGGAGAAATAATTATTTAACTCAATGACATGTATAACAATTTATAACTTTTACTAAAAATGTTGTTTCTGGATTTTTGGTTGATGTTCTTTCTTCATTAGAATGAAACTACCATAAAAAGTTCAAACTGTTAATTTCTTTATAAGTGTGCAAACTTAAAAAGTTTAGCAAGGGGTCAAATAATTATTTTCCTAATATTATTATTATTATTATTACTGTTGTTATTATTTTTATGTATTTTTACCTCTACTTATGTTCTCATATTTTCTGTGATTTTAAGGTTTTGGGGTTTTTTATGTCTTTTAATTACAACGTTTTCAAATAATTAGCCATCTCTGGGTTTGACAGTTGAGTTTGTAATTATCCTCTATAGTGCGTGGTGCTTTTTTGTGCGTGTGCACATGTGCCTGTTTTAGGGTTCTGCTAGCTGTCGTCCACATTTGCTAGTAATTGTCCATGTTTGGAGTAAAGCAGATATTACAGATGCACACTGTACAGACCAGAATACCAGCAGTAGAAAACTGTACCCTGAGGGTCAGAACATGCCTCATAAACTTAGCTTATTTTTAGATCTACTGAAAATGAACAATAGACATGCAATCACACAGCGCACATTGGGAATTGCTAAAATGTGTGTATTTTTCATGTGTAATTCTACAATGTCAAAAAGCATTTTTGAACACACAAAATAAAACATAATTCCAAGCAATTGTTTTTAAGCAAAATCTTATTAGTTACTCTGCCTCAGTGGTTTCCAACCTTTTTCAAAACCTAACACAGCTTTATAGCAAAGCAGCAGCAGCGGTGCATCATAGTTTATCTGCTTCCAGCAGTAGATGTTTAGTGCAGCTCCGCATCATTCAGCCTATCTGCTTGCGGCTCCCATCTCTGCATTTCATGCATCAGGAGCCACAAGGTGCAGGCTCTATGGGGGACATGCCTAAGCTGAACAGAGTGGTGAGTACTTGTCCTGCCACCAAAAGCAAGTAAGGTATGACGCTCCGCTTCTACTGCTCTCCATGCAAGCACAGGAGCAGGCCCCCTTAGCCCCTCCCTCGGGTGGGGGTCTGAGGGGCTATTGCTGCACGGCTGATTCTGTGCCATTACACCAGGTCCATAATATTGTAAAGCTGCCCATAAACGCGTCTGTCTTTCTGATTTGATCACTTTGATCTACTCTGCCTGTCATCTATTGCTTCAAACATGTCTGATCAATTCACTTTCATTCAATTTTGTGAAGCTTAAGTGAGAAATGTAGAATTACAAATTAGGCTGCATTCACATTGGCCTTTATATTGCGTTCCCTGTAACGGCAGGAATGCAACAGAATGGGAAAGCGGTGCTGCACGTTACCCGCATGTTGCATCAATTCCAGTCAAGCATACAGTCAATGGGCTCGATTCACCAAGCGGTGCAAAGTGTTAGCACCGTGGTGAAAAGGCCCTTATCACGCCTAAAGTCACTTTAGGCATGATAAGAAGAAACTCGCGCGAAGTTGCCGCGCGTACGCGCGTACGCGCGTAAGTGCGCGCGCAACACCCGACGCTTCGCGCGAAGCTCCCATTAAGCCCTATGGGACTTTGCGCACGGTAATTTCGCGCGAAGAGCAGGAAAAATCGGTGATAACTCAGTGGTGAAAAGGTCATCACGCCTAAAGTCTTTTAGGCGTGATAACTGGGTTATCACCGCTTTGTGAATCGAGCCCAATGTATGCTTCACTTTTACTGTTATCGCCCATGATTTGGGGTAACACAATGCATGCAGTGCATTACGATGCCACTTGCCGTTATACAGCAACGCATACACCACACTGTCGCTACAAGTGGCATATTGCCGGGCGGCAAGCTGTGTTACAAAGCAGTCATAATGCAGCACAGCAAGGCACCACTGTGAACATAGCCTAAGAAATTAGAGGAAATACAGTGAATATCCGGCACAGGTGGGGATTGCTGATGCCAGACATGTGTTCTTGTCAGTTGCTTGCCTTAAGCAACCGGCCAAAAATAGCACAACAATCCCCCTCTCCGTGCAGCAGAAACTACTTAACGATCCTCCGGGGCTAGGAGCCATCTACTACACTTCCTGTAGCTCCCAGCGGTGTTCTTAAAACCCCTGTGTAGGGCATCCAACGTGTCACCTGACCTGCAAGGGCGTAACAATAGACCCTGCAAGGGATGCAGCCGCAGGGAGGCCCAGAAGCCACAAAGGGCACCGTCCTGAGAGACTGACAACTCAGGGCAAGGAGTGAAAAAACTCTCTGCACAATTGTTCTAATTGCTGTATCTGCTCAGCCACTGATAACGAATCATACAAAGTTTTGTAGACAAAGATTTGTAGACAGTCCCTATTCAGTGTGCAGGGGGAGGGGGCCCCATCCAAAGTTTTTCAGGGGAGCCCAGTGATTTATAGTTGCGTCCCTGGTCAGGTGACACGCCAGAGGCCATGCATGGACGCCCGAAAGCCGCTAGGAGCTACAGGATGCGTAGCAGACGGAGGATCAGTAAGTATTTATGGGCATAAATAGTTTATGGGCATTTTGGGCTGTAGCTGAAAACCCCCAAAAGTTCTGTCCCTGTTGTCCCCCTCAGGCATGCCAATTAGTTGAGACTTCCGGTTGCCTAGGTTCCAGATAACAGGCACTTATTTTGGGCTTTCCTTTATTTCATCTACTTGTATCCTTTTTTTGTATTTACAGTAAAAATAAATAACATAAATAAGTAATATTCTTTGCCCAAGTATAAGTCACAAGGCGGCCTGTGTGCAATGTGTAAAATGTGTTAGCACAGAGATAAGTCGCACAAACAAAAGGGAGCACAAGCTAGTTCACACACACTAAGTACTGTGTTCCCTGCCTGTCACCTTGTGTATTTACCTTGTAACAAAATACATGTGGAGGTGAAAGGGTGAAAATAAGAGATTACATATACTGAAGAGTAACGATGATCCCAGCACAGGACAATACGGTACATTACAGATTAACATGATCTGTCAACACTCCTCTGACCCATGTGATTATGGCAGATCTATTAAGTGCCACCTACAATGCTCTCTTGCTCACCTTGGTACGACTTTGTATCCCCAGTCACAGCTGAGTCATAGGCAAATATTTTCCATGCCAGGCCGCTCTTTCTCTTTGGACCTTGTGTGTACTCACTGTGATAACAAGTGTTTTCTTAGTAAAAAGATGGACCCCATGGAGCCTTGCAAACATTTTTGTCATCCAACACTAGCTGCAGTACAAACACCTAGTCCACTGCATCAAATGGCCAACAATGACTTATCAGCTATGGGGACGTGACTCTATGGAGACTAAGTTTGCCAACCATTAGTATATTTATGATACAAAATGACCTTTGGATGTATTTATTTTTCTTTGAAAGCACCCAGACGTTTCTCGTTTTAAATGAATGGTGCAACCGATTCAAAAGCGTTTATTTTTTAACTCTAGAATATTATTGAATTAGTATACTTAATATATCTTGCAAGAATGAAAAAAATATATTGTCTCCACACGTACACTTACAATTAGGAGTATAACTATAGGGGGAGCAGCTGCTGCAACTGCAGGGGCCCAGTTATGTAAGGGGACCCAACTACTTAACACTCCTTCCTCCGATACAGGGGTCTAATGCTGGGAATACACGGCTCGATTCTGAGCCATTTAGATGGCTCAATAGATAATTTCCGACATGTCCGATTTCAGGCCTGTTTCGCTGCTCGATTCCGCATTGAAGACAATGCAAAAAGATAAGAAAAACGAGCGGAAGATAAGAGAATTGCCTGCGGAATCGAGCAGGGAATCGATCGAGCGGGAGAATCGAGCAGCAAAATTGAGCCGTGCATATCATCCAGATCTGTTGTTGTGGCAACACTTGTTGTGGGTGGTGTGGACCTGTTATATGACCCCTGACCCCGGGGCCCACAGGCAGTGGGAGTTACACTGGGCCCACAGGCAGTGGGGGTTACAAGGAGAAGCAAAGATAGGGATGTGAACATGGAGGGGGGGGGTGTTATCATTTTTGTGATTTATAGTTATGCCACTGCTCTGAGCTAAAACTTTCCTCTTTCATTGGAAACAGTGGGACTACCATGCTATGTAAAGTTAGTCCCGCCTCCTGATATATCTGTTTCACCACTATAACACTGTATCTTCTAGCCCAAAATAGCATAAAAGCAGACATGCCAAAAGGATAAAAGTAACTAAAAAGTTTAACATTAGTGGAGGCAGTGATGGACTTACCTCCTTCAAGCATACTTAAGATTATGCTGATGTTGTTTTCACCAAAGCAGTTTTATTTACATCCTCCAGAGTTCAATACAATGCATTTTGCAGGAATGACCGTGCTTCATCAGGCAACAGGACGGAGCATATATAATGCAGGTCTGAGACTGAGCCAAGCGCCTCTGAGCTCAGTCTCAGACCTGCATTGTACACTATATGCTCTGTCCTATTGCCTGATGAAGCAGGGTCATTCCTGTGAAACGCATTGCATGGTGAGGACTAGCATCCATCAGGCCCCTAGACTCTCCCCAGGCCCTAGGCAGCTGCCTAGAATTGCCAACACTTATGGTCCCCTGGCTTTTTTAGTTTGGTGGGGTTAGATTTGGTGGGGACTAGCATCCACCAGGCCCCTAGACTCTCTCCAGGCCCTAGGCAACTGCCTAGAATTGCCTTGTGGGTGATCTGCCTCTGCTTTCAATAAACAAACTTATACCTGTTAAAGATTTGTCCTTCTGTGCATCATGCCTGTTTTACACCCCATTAGCGGATCATTAAGCCTGCAGGTGAAGATTTCTTCAAGTCATCATATTCAGGCTATATGCAATCCATGTACAATCCCTTCCAGCAGACAGAGAAAGACAGAGAGGCTCCTATCAGTTTTTTAATGTGCTTCCTCTATTACTAAATCCCACCACTGCTCTGCAGTCTGTTTCTTTGCAATGAAACTCGGTTAGCAGAGTTTTTTTGAAATGGAGCTTGTGATGTAGAACCTGCTGCGTTAAATTATGATCCAAAGGCTTTGGGTGGTGACAATCAATCAGAATACCTGGGGTACTGTGTAATGTGTGTGCTCTCAGCAGCGTGAGCACACTGACCCAGGACATGGTCCCCCAGCAGGTTAAATAAATATGATACTATAGACAAGCAGGGAGGATCACATAGCTGCTTCAATCAGCTGTTGATAAAATACAATCTTGCTTTAATGCACGCTGAGCAAGTTATTTAACACTTACAAAACCTGCATCCCTTTTATTTCTCCCAGTGACAAAAAAAAAAAAATCTTTGAAAGAAATGCCCTTTCAAGTGATAGGGAAGAAATGGCTTTCAGTGCTTTGATGCTGGGTGCAATAGACATTTTAAATTAAGTCATACAAACTGCAAAAGTACATCTGGAAAGGGACATGGAGCTTCGCCAGAGCGGCAGGAAATCAGGCTACATGTTAAGAACTTAAGTGGTATCAAATTGAGGAAGGTCTCTTCCTGTACAATTCAGCAAGTCCCCACCATCCTGCGCTCGCCGCTTTGATCAGAAGAGGAAGACGACATCATCTAGAAAGCGCTTTGCCAAGTTGGAGATGCGGTATACATTTTTGATGGGCTGAGTCAGGTACATTTCCAGAGAAGCCACAGGATGGCCTAACACTACAAGAGAGAACTGGAAGAGAATTTATATTCACATTTATCTACCACGGCTCACTCTGATGTATACATCTAAAATATGTGAACTGCAAAGGTTGTGGAGGTGACATGGGCTTAAAGGACACCTGAAGTGAGAGGGATATGGAGGCTGCCATATTTATTTCCTTTTTTTTTTAAATGCACAGTGCCTGCATCTGATCCACTGCCTCTAAGGCCTGCTTCAGTGGCTTAGCAATAGAGAATGCAGAGGTTGCGACCACACCGGAGCCCTTGGGCCAGAGGGGTCCTCCCTCAACTGCAGTATTAGCTCTTTATTGGTCCTGTAGTGGTAATGATCACTACTATAGATGCTTTGAATAGTAGTACAGTAATCATTAACAAACTGTTCACTATCCCCTTCTTGCAACTCTAATGCTAGGTACACACTATGAGATTTTCTGGCAGATTTACTGTCAGATCGATTATTTCCAACATGTCCGATCTGATTTCCGATTGTTTCCTGTTCACTATTGGAAAACTATCGGAAAACAATAAGAAATCTATCGGAAATCAGATTGGACATGTTGGAAATAATTGATAATAATCTGCCAGAAAATCTCAAAGTGTGTACCTAGTATAATACCTTTGCAGTCATTGTGGCAGGTTTTGGTGTTCTCCAGGGGGGGTTGCACAATGTAAAACTTGCACTGGTACCCAGAGCTCCTAAGCTGCACCACTGGCCTGGTTCACACATAAATCTGCACATTTCCATTCCCGCCCAGTAATGTCCTGTCAGTTTTACCTGACTGGACCAGAAATGTACACCTTTTATGTGTGAAGCCACAGAAACACATATAAATGATGCCAATTGTCAAAAACTGACAGGACTGGACACCTTTTTATGTGTGATCCAAGCCTAATACTTTAAGCCATAGACCCTGAACAAGCATGCAGATCAGATGTCTCTGACTAATGGTTTGCCGCATGCTTGTTTCAGGTGTGTGATTCAAAACCTGCTGATGCATGAAATATCAGCAGGACCCCAGGCAACTGGCAAATCATCTCACGTCAGGTGTCCTTTAAAAACCTTGTGTATGAAATGTGAACTACAGAAAATGAGATTAAAAGTGGAGCAATAACCCATAGTAACAAAAATGATTCCCTTTACAAATTTGAATTATCAACTGACTACAGTAATTAAAATAAATTGTTGAGCTGAACAACTGTATCTATAGACCTAATCCTAAAAAAAGATTTCTTAGCTCTTTCTCACAGTGACACACAAGTTTTATAACCTCTGGTTAGCTATCAGTAAAGGTGGCGACACATGATACTATAAAATGATCCGATTTTACAGCAATTCGATAAAAACAATCGGATCTCCCGAAAAAATCGAAAGCTTTTTTTCATTCAACTGAAAATTCTGATCGGATTTCCCGTTTTCTTCGATTTTTATCGATCCAGAATGCCAGATATTTTTCTTCAATCTTTCTAAAGATTGTATGGTGTGTGTTAGATTGTCAATTTATTAATATATACACCCTAGCAATTTTGTCAGAGTTTCCAATCATTTTTATCGTAATTGGGGAAAAATTGAACATACGTGTGTGGTACATTGGTCATATATTTGAAATGTTACAATCAGTCAGAAAAATTGATTGCAATTCTTAAATTGAACAGATATTTAAAAAATTGTATGGTGTGTGGCATCCTTAAGAATTACATTACAGTAACACTCCAGAATTAAGGTACATACATACACACACTAGATAAAGGTCGGCTGAATCGGTCGATAATGACAGTTATGGCTAGTGTGTGTGCTGAGGCAGTCAGATGTCGTTTAACGGTCTGACATGTTAGATCCTTCATGATGGCCAAGCAGCCCCAATTACATTGTTTTCATTGTGCCCAGTGCCTGATTTCTGGAAATCCCACAAAGCCCTGGGCCCTGGGCGGATGCTACACATGGGGGTGGCTGAGCAAGGAAGAGGAGTGGCTTTATATGAAGGAGGAGTCTATAAATGGAAAATGGGGGCTCCAAATAGGCACAACACATGGAAAAAGGAAAAGACTGCACATAAAAGAGAAGAGAAGAAGGGGCAGCACATGAAATGGAAGGGGGCGGCTGCATGTACAAGGGGAGCCACAAGAAAGTTGGCCTAGATGTAGGAAAATAATACATTCAACCTAGATTGTACCTCTTACCATGGGAAGCCTCGTCAGAAGCTCTTGTCGGATATGTTCGGAGGGACCCTGCACACGAACAATGGTCTCATGGACAGATTGGGAAGCCTCTGGACTATTCCTCTACTGAGCTAAGAATCTATCTTTTGTTTTGTTTCTTCCTCACAGGTTCCTTTAAGAGCAAGTCCGACCAGCAGCTGCTGTAAAAGGTTTTTTACCTGAAATAGACACAGCTAAATGCTCTCCAGAGGCTGATTGTGAGGGAGGAATGGCGTCACACAGGGACACTTGTCTGCGGTGACCTGGGATCTTCATGCTGTGAGCTCAGCACTAGATAGTATATCTTATGGAGCAGATGAAACCAGAGTAAGGCCATGCCTGCCCCAGGGCCAACACATGCTTACTCTCTTTTACTGCCACTGCAACATAACTGTGACTTCATTCCCTATTCCATTAATATTTACTGCCTCTATTGAATTGCCCGTCACACAGTTCACTATACGTACAGCCACTATGAAACATTAATGGGACAGTGAACATTATAAAAGGCCTTACCACTAAACTGAGCAGGGTGCTGCAAGCATTTGTAGAGGACAATTCATTAGCATGTCCTATTAGCCACAGCACTTTTTCTTCATTAGATTGACAAGTGGTCTCCGTTACAAACAGAGAATCCTTTCCTTCTACACAAAAGACGTATTCTCAAGGTAACAGTTAGAAAATGACTCCGGGTATAAGATCTGGGAGATCTCCTGCCTTCATTATCAGTACCTAATCTCAATCTCCTACACATGATTTCCCCTGTGTGACACGTCCCTGCTCAGTCGAGAGATGACAAGTGCGTTGTCAGGGCTTGATTTTTGCATAGGCCACAAGGGCCTGGGCTTTGGGCACCGCAGCCCAAGAGGGTGGCTGGACATAAAAGAGGGGTGGATGAACTGAAAAGACAAGGATATAAACTGGATAAAGAGTCTGGAAATGGGGAGCAACACATGGTAAAGGGGTGCTGCTACCCAAGAGAGCTGTGCGTGAAAGAGAGATGCTGCTGTACATGGATAGTACACATGGAATTAGTGGGCTGTACATGCCAGGGGAAGGCGCTGCTGCACATGGAGGGAAAGTAACTAGAAGGTTGGCTTGGAGGCGCTAAAAGTATAAATCTGGCCTTGTGCATCATCCCAATACTCGAATACACTTAGGCCTTTAAGTGTGCCAGATACAAACACTGATGAGAATACAAGGCAGAAGTACCACCAAACAGGGCCGGTTCTAGACTTTTTGCTGCCTGAGGCAAACTTGTGAAGATGAGGGTGAGCCGGTATTCAGCTCACCAGTGACAAAGGCATACACAGGCTAAAGGTGGCCACACATGATACAATAAAATGATCCGATTTTACTGCAATTCGATAAATATAGACGGATCTCCCGAAAAAATCAAAAGCTTTTTTTTCATTTGATTGAAAAATCCGATCGGATTTCCCAATTTTTTTCTATTTTTATTGATCTGGAATGCTGGAAATTTTTCTTCAATTTTTCTAAAGATTGTATGGTGTGTTAGATTTCCAGTTTATTAATATACATCCTAGCAATTTTCTCAGAGATTCCAATCATTTTTATCATAATTGGGGACAAATTGAACATGTGTGTGGTACATTGGTCAGATTTTTGAAATGTTACAATCTGTCTGAAAAATTAGTTGCAATTCTTGAATTGAACAGATATTTAAAAAAAAATTGTATGGTGTGTGGCCACCTTTAGGCAGAGGTGTATTTCAGTAAATATTTATTGAGTTGTGTTTTTGGTTTTGTGTCCATTCATGTTTTATAGGTTTTGTTCTTTGAACACAGCGATTTTATGTGCAACTGATGCATGGTTCATTTTGTGCACTAATTAAATGTACCTGTATATATGTTTTGAATTTGAAAAAATATATATATTTTTTTTTCAACTACGAAGAGTTCAGACTCTGAAAGGTTTGGTGAATGCATATATGAAGCCTGCGGGGTTCCGTACCGTCAACAAGGTTAAAGAGAACTCGAGGTGGTTTCTAAGAATGATAACCGCACACAGAGGCTGGGTCTGCTTATATTGCCCAGCCTCTGTTGCTATCTCAATCCCCCCTAAGTTCCCCCTGCACTCTGCTATGTCCCATAAATCACAGCCGCGCTGTCAACACGCAGCGTGTTGCGGCAGGCTGTGTTTACCTATGTAGTGTCACTCTCGCAGCTCCCCCGCCTCCTCCATAGCTCCGGTTCCCGCCTGCTTCCCTTCCCTCCCCTCTGATTGGAGGGAAGGGATGCGGACAGGGACCGGCGCTATGCAAGAGGCGGGGGGAGCAGCGAGAGTGACACTACATAGGTAAACACAGCCCGATGCGTGTCGTCTGCGCGGTTGTGATTTATGGGGGCATAGCAGAGCGCAGGGGGAACTTAGGGGGGATTGAGATAGCAACAGAGGCTGGGCAATATAAGCAGACCCAGCCTCTGTGTGCGGATATCATTCTTAGAAACCACCTCGGGTTCTCTTTAAGAACCAATGCTCTGACCGGATACTAACATGTTACAACATTGATCCTAAAGTTAAATACTCACCTAACAATGGATCAGGGAACCTCACAGCGACACCTTCTGACGGAAGAGGATCTCAGATCCATCCCCCTACCCGCGGGAACGTACAACGTCACATGACGTCACACAACGGGCAAGAAGGAGAGGTCAAACAATCGTGGTACTTTGCATGGTAGTCATCGGGACTCTTAAAGATACAATCCATTGGACAGTTGTTAGCCCCGCGCATTGCCAAACATTATTGGTGTGAATGCGCGCCTTTGTCCACATTGCGAGATTGTCAGAAAAATTGCAGTACAAATTGCAAAATGAGTACTGGCCTTAGATGTTTTTAGCCTGTGGCACTCTGTGAATTGTTGAGTGTGCAGCAGGAAAATTGTATGTGCTATATAAAAAAAGAGAAACAGTATGAACAAAACTCGCATAACAGTACTTAAGTTGATGCTAATAAATAATAATAATAATACCAACAGCATCCAAATATCCATATGTCAGAAAGCAGTCCACAGCGCTTCTTCTTTACCAGGGCTTCCTATTGTAGATGTAATCTGTCTATTTTCATTACAGAGTACTATGGGCAGCATTGATTTGTTGTAGCCGGTGTGCAGCCCCTACATAAAGGTTGCTGTCTTGCCTCTTTGTCCCCGTGCAGCACACACAATCAGCCCTTTAGCGTTTGATGTTATCTGCACATCACAGCTGTGTTTGAAATACTTTCTAACTCTAGATTTGACAATATCGATTTCCTTACAATGATTTGCCTTAATGTAGAAATGAATACCCTGCAGATAAGTCTCCCTGGCCAGGCTGCGGTCTGTGGATTCACTCCTCTATGGTGGTAGAGTCCTTTTATCAGGGTGTTTCCCTTTCATACACTTTTATACCTCATTTAAACACATTTAAAACTTTACATAGTGTTTAATCTGGCTCATTAACAGCAGAGACTCAGATACAGAACAATGACAGCTGTAGCCAGCTCTCCTCTCATGCTGTGACTTTGTACAAATGCCTATACCTGCGTTAGGGATGGTTGGAATTGCCAAATTCGAAATCTGGTGAAATTCCAAATTTTCACGCAAAATTTCAAGCAAATTTCAAATTTTGTAAATTCCAAGTTTGCATTGTGAAATTACAAAATCGCAAAATAATGGCTGGATTGAATTGTACTTAAGCTATGTCATAAGCATTGAACTCTTACTTCTGTTACTGATCTCTTACTACTTTCACAATATACAGACAAGACCAGTAACATTTACAGTACTGCCCATAACTACCGTATTCATACCTCTGGCAAATTTTGACTTAAAGTTACTATTATTCAAGCAGCAAGTAATTTTTTCATGGGAAATGACACAGGTGTCTCCCAAAAGGTAATAAGACAATGTACAAGAGGCATTATTGTGTAAAAAAAAAAAATTCTCAGCTTTTATTTACATTTGAGCAAAAAGTGTGCAGTCCAAAATTATTCATACCCTTCACAAACTGTCACAGTCTGTGGGAAAATCCAAAGTTCTATACCATTCCAAATAGTCCTAGCTGTTCTAAAGCATCCTAATTACACTGGTTAATTGAGAACAGCTGTTTTAAAGTGTAACTGTCAGGCATAAAATCCAAAAGTTAAAATCACTATAACTTTTATTGTGTATAAATGATCATTCCCCGGTTTACCTGACTCTTATTTGGAACACACAAAATGTGGTGCACAAAAAGGAAGTTGCAGGGCATGCTGGGTTGTCCTTTTTTTGCTTCTCTACTTCCCCTCAGACTTAACTAATGCAGCCTAATTGGCTGAAACCTCTTTCCCTCCTGTTTTCCTATATCACACCTCTGTTCCTCTCTGATTAGCCAATAGTTCTCATGCTGAGACAATGCACTTTCTATAGTTAAGGGCGGGCAAATCAGGCAGAGGCTAAGAGGCTGGACAGTCATGGCTAAGACAAAGGAGCTCAGTGAGGACCTGCGTCTGCGCATTGTGGCTGCTCACAAGTCAGAAAAGGGCTACAAGGCCATTTCTAAATGTTTTCAAGTTCCAGTGGCTACAGTGCAAAGTATTATTTAAAAAATACAAGATGTTCCGCACTGTGGAAAATCTCAGAGGACATGGTCGGAAGCCAAAAGTGACACCAGGAGTGTCACTGGCCAGGAGGATAGTGAGAGAGGTGAAAAAGAATTCAAGATTCACCACCAAGGCCATCCTGGTGGTTCTGGGCTCTGCTGGTGGCAATATTTCAAGGCAGACAATCCAACGAACACTGCACACTGCTGGGTTCCATGGATGCAGACCAAGGAGGACACCACTTCTCCAGATAAGGAACACAAAAGTTTACTTGGCCTTTGCAAATGCTCATCTGGACAAAGAAGAATAATTCCAGGTCTCCTGTGTCAGAGGCAGAGCCCTTAAAGGGAATGTCCAAGCAAAATAAAAAAAATGAGTTTCACTTACCTGGGGCTTCTACCAGCCCCATGCAGCCATCCTGTGCCCTCGTAGTCACTCATGGATCCTCTGGTCCCCCGCTGGCAGCTTGCCGACCTCGGAGGTCGGCGGGACGCATTGCGTACATTTTTACGCATTCCCGCTAGTGCAGGAACATTAACACATACATTTTTACGCATTACTGGTTCAATGCGTAAAAATGTACGAATTGAACCATTAACGCGTAAAAATGTATGTGTTAATGTTCCTGCACTAGCGGGAATGCGTAAAAATGCACGCAATGCGTCCCGCCGACCTCAGAGGTCGGCAAGCTGCCAGCGGGGGACCAGACGATCCATGAGTGACTACGAGGGCACAGGATGGCTGCATGGGGCTGGTAGAAGCCCCAGGTAAGTGAAACTCATTTTTTTATTTTGCTTGAACCTTCCCTTTAACCAGTACACCAATAAGCCATTGCTCTGTTGCACATCCTGTTGTCTATAAATAATCAGCTCACCCGGTGCTGATTATTTACAGTTAACTTCCCCCCACAAAAACAAACATTTTTTTTTTTATACGAGTGTTGAAGGGTTGGGGCACCGAGTGTCTTGCTGCATATTTTGGGAGATTTGGGGGGAAAAGGATTGGTCAGGATGTGGACGGAGCTAACCGTTATCAAACTCTGTACTCTATGCAGTGCTGCAGAAGATGTCAGTGCTATACAAATACATAATAATAATATGGTAGGAAATTAGAGTATGTCTATGGTAGGATTAATTTGTGAGCTACTCTGAGGACAATCAGAAAAGGGGGACATACGAAAGAGGGGGATGCATAGGAGGGGGGGGGGATAAAGAGGTAGAGGCACAAGACAGAGAGCTTGGTGGGAGAGGAGAAATGGCAGGAAGGACTGCAATCTGGCAGAGACATGCTTTTAAAAGGAGCCACTGAAATTTGAAAAGATGAAAGGGTCATGGGGTAGACAACAGGGTGAGAGGGGGAGCTGGGAAAAGAGATAAGATTATTTGAAATCAAGCTAATCTAAATTGCCTCAAGTTTGCTTCTCTGCTCACTACACAAGTCGGCTGTCAGCACCTGTATCACTGGCTTCTGCAACAACAGACTGCCCTGCATTATTGATAAATTATTCTGATCAGGATAAATAACCAATAGTCCAGGACACTCTGGTATTACAGCAGCCAGTGCACATGGCTACTAATGACAGGCAATTTCAGATGTACTAAACACATCCTGCCACCTCTCCTTGCTAAAGTCCCAGCTGCAACACAGCAATCATTCTTTCTACTCACCCTGCTGCTCTGCACATTCACCCACTGCAGGCTGTGCATAGAGAATGAGGAGACACATTGCCCATGGGAGAGGAAGGGGGATGGGTGCTACATCTAGTGCAGGAAGTCCACTGCACTGCCTGCTGCTATTTTTCTGAATGTTGCTCAAATTATGAAAAAAGGTCCCAGGCTGAAGAACACAGTGGCTGAGCACCACAGCGGCACCCCCTAGCCCTGGCTACACCCAATGCTGTGAGCACCTGCAGCCCCTATGGTAGTTACGACACACGGCGACCCACAAAGTGCAGCATACAGTCCATAGACTTTATGCTTGCACGGCATAACACACTGCATGCTGCATGTTACTGCATGGAAAACATTGCACCACAAAAGTGCCAGTGTGAAAAGCCCATAGAAATATAATTGCATCTTATTCTGATGCGATTATATTGTTCGCTGTGTCATGTAGCAATGAATGTAGTGTGAAAGAAGCCTTAGGCTTCACACTGAATTTGTTGCAGTACACATCGCAATGGATTTCAAAATTAGCTTTTCCATATGTCACAAATGCACAGTCACCATTCATTTGTAATGCTTGCCTAACATGCACATTGTCTAGTAGCGCACAGCTTGGGTCATTTATTACACCAGAACCTGATGCACAGCGGAGGCAACACACAGATGGAAGTAAGACCATTGTGGGACCATTGCACCATGATGATTTTCTTCCCTTTGTGGTCAGATCATTGTGATTGGCTCACAGTGATCACAGGGTAAGGAGATCATCACAGTGGTGCACAGAACTCAGTTGTCATCGGACAGCTAGGTTTAGTGGCAGCAGAAGCATGGCCATGGTGGGAGTGCATGGAACCTGGCTAATAAAATCTACGCCCTTGCAGAGATTAGACGCTGCAACCAGGGCATAGATGTTTCAATAGCCTATGTGTGAAACAGGCTAATCCAGTATGTTGGAGGTAGGGTTGAGCTCTTGGAATCGGAAGAGTTCTGATTTCCAATTTTCACATTGGAATTCAGCAGTTCCAAGTGAAAATGAGAAATTGCTTTGTCCCGAGTAATTTGTTGTGTTTTTTTTATTGAAGTCAATAGCACTGGCTTCTGCTGTTGGTTAATAGCAAAGGCCCCGTACATGCGATCATCACCATTTTTGCCACAAAAGTAAGGGAGATCAGTAGGATCATGGAAGAAAAAAATTATTAAAGACCATGTAGTTTCTGAGAAAATCGATTTTGGGTAAAATTATACTTTGCTCCAGTGCACTGTACTGCATTCCGACTTCTGAGTTCTGTATATCCACTGTTTAACTTTCATGAAAAACGGACAGCTTGGGGTTCCCCCTCCCAAGCCTCTTTAACCCCTTGTCCCCTATGTAGGCTGGGATAGCCAGCATGTGAAGGCCGGACCACGTGTGGCTCCGTACCCTAAACTATACCAGCCTGCATGGTCCATGGTTTTGGGGGGGGGGGGGCTCTGGAAGAGAGGGGCAGCCAAGCCTCCCCCTCTTCCCCAGAGCCCTTGTCCAATCAATCGATGGACAAGGTGCTCTTCTCCAACTGCAGTACCCAGGAGGAGGTGGTGGCAGTCAACCCCTGTGGGAGTTCATGGTGGCATCTGGGGGCCCCTTTAACAAGCGGATCCCCAGATGCCTGCCCCCTCCTCAGGTGAAATGAGTATAGGGATACTGGTGTACCCCTAATCTATTTCCACAAAGAGTTAAAAAAAAATAAAAACACAACCACGAAAAGTCCTTTAGGCTAGGTTCACAGAGGGGCGTTGCATTGTGGTGCGATGTTAATGTTGCAATGCAAAATTAAAATGCAACACAACAGCCTGCATGGGGGACGAGGGGTTAACAAGGCTTGGTAGGGGGAACCACATGCTGTCCGTTTTTATGAAATGCATACAATGGGCTCGATTCACAAAGCGGAGCTAACCCAGTTAGAGACTTTAGGCGTGATAACCATTTTTATCATGCCTAAACTCAGTTTAGGCATGATAAGTTTAGGCATGCTAAGTTTAGATAAGTTTAGATCGCATGCAAAGTCCCGCACGCAAAGCAGCACCATTAAACTCTATGCAAAGTGCACCAGACTTTGCTAGCGCAAAACTTTTGATCAGCTGTGCACTGCGGTGCTAACCCAGTTGGTGCTTAAACTTATCACGCCTAAAAACTTATCACACCTAAACTTATCATGTCTAAACTTATCACACCTAAACTTATCATGCCTAAACAGAGTTTAGGCGTGATAAAGGGCTTTTCACCAGCGTGCTAACTGTTAGCACCGCTTTGTGAATCAGGCCCAATGTGTTGCAGGCAAACTGATCTTTTAAGAAGCTGCTGTTTATGCCTAGCCTCACTATGTAGCCATTGGAGATGGCCAATGAGATGCTAATAATTACAAGTTTAATTGTATACAGCTTGGAATTGCGCCAATCAAACTTCCTCTCACTTTTGATTGGCCCAATTCAAAGCTGCATACAATTTCCAATACATTTGTATACAGGCCAGGCTTATTAGCATCCCATTGGCCATTTCTAGTAGCCATGATCTAGTGTCCTGAGATATGAACACATATTATGTTCTCAGATGTACCTACCACAGATGAAGGATACCTATAAACTGCTGGCAGCTGCCTCACCAAGAATGAAGAGCAATAAGGTGATGAATTGGATTAAATGTATGTACACACTAGATAAAAATCATTGTTTGTTCACTTAGTGTGTGTACAGCAGCCGGCCATTGCCACTTAAAACGGAACTGTAGATTGCTAATAAACACAGTATTTCACTTACCTGGAGCTTCCCCAAGCCCCCAGCAGCTGTCCTGTCCCGCCCCGCTCCTCAACGAGTCTCCATTCCCCCGCCGCCGCTCAGCTCACTCACTTGTAAGTCGATGCCAGTGCGGCTCTGGCCAGGCGTATCCTTTCTTCGCGTTCCCCTGTGCAATAGCGGGGAACGCGAAGAAAGGATACGCGTGGCCAGAGCCGCGCAGGTGCAGTGCCCCGGCGGCGAAATCGAAACTAGCTGGCGGCGGGCGAACGCAGGCTAGTTGAGGAGCGGCGTGGGACAGGACGGCTGCTGGGGGCTTGGGGAAGCCCTAGGTAAGTGAAACATTGTGTTTATTAGCAATCTACAGTTCCGATTTAAGGATCCAGCATGATGGATCCTTAATGACCCCCGATGCCAAGCAGCACTGATTGCATTGTCCTTGTCATTCCCTCCTCCCACTGGAAGATGCTCTGTCATGCACCTTTTTTATTGTCCCTCTTCCCACCTCCATAGCAACAGAATGCATTACTAGCCTCATGGCTAGTGATGTGTCTGTATAGCATCATGTGCAGAATTGTTGCCTAGAGATCGTTTCCTGATCTCCAATGGGCAGTAAGTGTAAGCCTCATACTCACTGCAATGAGCCAGGAAGATGGATCTAGCGACGTCTCCCTCACGAAGAGCATCCAGCGATTCAACTTCCTGCCAGTGGGTATGCGCGACATAATGATGTTACACGACAGGCGTGAACTGGAAGTCAAGTGATCGCGGTATTTAGTGCAGTGTCGTCAGAGTTCGTAAAGATCCACAGTGATGGTCGTGTGTTGCTACGTGACACTAAGCGACATTCGTGTGATTGTGCGCCTGTACCCACGTTGCAATGTCGAGTAAACGACCGCTTGTTGAAAAAATTGTTGGTAAAATTGCGATCTGGGTTTGTTGGTAAAAAAATCGCTATCTGGGTACACAGCTATCTTCCTCTCCTTTCACACTGAGAGAAGATAGGGAATGACTCAGTCCCACTCCAATGTTTTCCTATCAGTGTATCTGACAGAAGGATCTACTCTTGGGGACCCACATGACCTGATCCTTGCCTGAGCATTGAACCAGAACGGACCAAGCTTGCCTATAGGCATCAAAAAAGGAGAGAGGGCGGGAAGATGTGGTGCGCAGTATCATGTGACAAGAAGCCACAGACACACAGACACACCAAGAAGAAGTACATATGAAAGGCATAGTGTTACCAAGGGATTACATAAATTGCAGACAGCTAAACTGACTGGAGAGAGAGAAGAGAGAAGAGAGAGAATTCTGCGACCCTCTGGTCTTGGCTTGGGAGAGACCCCCGTGAATGGACCGAGGAGAGGACTGCTGACATTTCTAGGCTCTGAACCGTTTCCCCCTTCTCTGTTTTTTTCTCTGCAGCCCTAAACGTGTCAGGCTTTGTCACATGCTCTGTGTGTGTTTTTTGAGAACATTTGAATAAAAGGCTCTATGCCAGGTATTGGTGACACAGTGGGTGGAAATTTCAGCCTCTCCACAAAGAGTTGGGAGCTTCTATTTGCATAAGGTCAGAGTAGCGCTTCTGACAGAACTTTCGCAGCATCTCTGTCGCCTAGCAACGCTCTTGCACTCTTGGTCCCCGCATTAAATTGACTGGTCCTTCCCTTTTCTTCCTTTCACAGTCAGGCTTACAATAAAATGTCACCCTTCCAACCTGAGCCTGTCACCCACCAGGTCAACTGTGTCTCTCTCTCTCCTCTCCTAATCAGGCAAGGAATGAGCTGATTTCATTTGTACTGTTCCAAAAAAAAAAAATTCTCATCCTCTGAATTTTGTTAATTAATATTAATAATATCCCCTATTGTGTTATTATTAAATCTCTCATAGAACGCATGGGAGATTAGAGGCGGATGGCGGCACCTGCACATGGCTGGCATCAGCAGAGACTGGCAGCCAGGCAGGGCTCAGATAGGGGGGATCAGGATGGAGGTCGGCCCCTGCACCCATCTAAGTTGATCCAGCGTTGGTCTCAGCATGGCACTCTCACAATGAAGCCTCTCTTGGCTCAGAGATGAAAGCTGCTGACAGGATACAGATGCTGAGAGCTGGTGTTAATGGAGGGTCATCTCTGGACAATGGTATCCATCACTTGTCTCATGACTTGGGTGTCACATGAAGCCATTTGTGACAATCACACGAGGATGGGAGTGAACCCATCATTATATCAGCAGAGCGGCTACAGTGTATGCCAACCCATGCATGGGCTAATACATTATTTATGTATATGTACTAATAACACAGCCAGATTTAGCCAGGGATTAATGCATGCTCCATCAAATCGTCGCCCCATTTAATCTACTGTTTGTAAGTAGCTGCTAATCGTCCAGTGAAATAGAACTATAAATACCGACATCTGACAGATTTAAGAGTCTTTATTTTATAACACACAGCTCTGCTGAATTATTAAAACTAGACTTTTAGCTATTAAAGGCACCGATTTAATTTACCCATCATTAATCAGGATAAAAGGCACATTTTAAACTGAGATCAACGTAAAGGAAAGAAAAAAGTTGTGCGAGACAGGACGGAGAAATTGTCTGATGTCTCATCATCAGCACCACAGGCTAGCTAGATAGGATGGTTAACCACTGAGCTGCAAGGGGTGGCACGTGATGAGTTAACCAGTGGCTAGCAAGCTGGGCCAAGGACAAATGCGGGATCTATGGGGTTAATGAGTTCCTCTTTCAGTTGGATCTCAATTCTCCTGGTGGCATCTCTACACTGATAAACTCTTAAGTAATTGAGGTCTACAGAAAGCTGCAAGGGTTAAGAGACATCGGCCTCACCTTTCATAAATTACAGCGCATATATATCCTCTGCACCCGCAGTGTTACTATTACCATCATGGAACTGTTCATCTTGCCAGATATATATATATATATATATATATATATATATATATATATATATACATATATATATATATGTATGTGTGTGTGTGTATGTATATATATATATATATATATATATATATATATATATATATATATATATATATAGTGTTTAGTTCTTGTCTACTGTGCTGCTTTCTTTTGTTACTGCTTATTTTTCCACAGCACTGATTATTGATTTGTACTGCAATACGTATTACTTGCATATAAAGTACACTTACAATGTTTGTTGTACATTATTGTAGTGTGGTACCATGCAAGGCGTCTCATCATTGTCCCCAGCCTTCATTTCCTGCCTGAGATCATTGGAGCAGCGCATGGAGATAAGGGAATGTTTTCCCCCATCCAGACTCATTGCAAAAGTCATAAAACGTTTTCGTGGCAACTGTATGGTTAATTCAGAAGAATTCTAAAATTCTATAGATAGATAGACATTTATTTATATCACTTATTTTCACATATGTATTATTGTTTATTTTTTATTGTGTATGTATAATTTCCCCTAGTATAACAGTTTCTCCCATATACATGTGTATCAGTACAAAGCGAGCGCTGTGACCTCAGGAACCATCTTCTCTTTCTCCTCTTGTTGTAATGTGGGCATGTCTGTTTTTATGTTCTTTCTGTGTCTGGTTGTTGGATCGGATTATGATGTTCAGCATTGGAATAATACCTGTGACATATCATTTTGTATACCTGACTAGCCAAAATAGGGCAGACAGTATCCTCATCATGCCTCATGTGTTGTTTCTGTTACATCACAGCTGGCCCAGAATTCAGGGATCTATAGGCAGGGAATCATCCCAGTGTATGAAGCTTTAACCATTAGTTTGAATGAATAAGATGTTTATTTTGATGATTGCTTGGAATCGTTTCTGAATGCTGACTATTGGGGTGTGATTTTATATAAATTTCCCATTGGACAGTATAGTCATATAAACCCCCCTGTGGTCATAGCAATCCGTATACAAGGTATTGCACATAAGGTCTTGCACATTTATTATATTAGTGAGTATATGTATAGCCCTTTATTATTTTCATTTTCACCTCTCTCTATCATTGGTGCCAGTAAACAAAAAAACTGTATATATATATATATATATATATATATATATATATATATATATATATATATATATATATATATATATATATATATATATATATATATATAGCAGTTGTGTGCACAGGTTACTAAGGGATTCTGGCTTTCTGCCTTGTAGAGTACACGCTTGGGTCACACGTGGCGGTTGTGTACACGCTTGTGTCAAACGTGGCAGCTGAATGCACATGTTACACAGGAACTCTGCCTTATACTTTGCATATAGTCCCCGCTCTAAGTCTAGAAGCATGCTTATTGATTTTACCTTGGAGACTGTGTATGACTTGTCATGGCTCTAGAAGCATGCACATGGATTCTGCCTATTACCATAAACATGCTTTATGTCATAGGTTTGTTTGTATGTGGACACCTGCTCATGGAGTCTTATTTCTTATTTCTACTATGCACATGCTTGCAGGGGCGTAGCAATAGGGGGTGCAGAGGTAGCGACCGCATCGGGGCCCTTGGGCCAGAGGGGCCCCGAAGGGCCCTTCCTTAACTACAGAATTAGCTCTCTATTGGGCCTATGCTCATAATAATGACTTCTGTAGATACTTTGAATAGTGGTAATCATTAACAAACTGTTCCCCATCCCCTTCTTGCACCTCTGACACTGTAGTTGCCATTGGCAGATTTTGGTGCGCTGTATAAATTGTTATGTATAGAGTGCTTGGGGGGCCCCATTGTAAAACTTGCATCGGGGCCCACAGCTCCTTAGCTACGCCACTGCATGCTTGTATGATAGCTCTATGCCGTAGCATGGATCTGTTCATACTTATAAAAGCTACAACTTATAGTTGTGTGGGTGAACACAGTCTAACTTCTTTATGTGTTTATATATCATTGTCCTCTTCCTTTTCATTTATTTGGTTCTGTGAAAATCTCACAAATATGTCCAGTAATTTAGATGGCTGTACAAATCGAACAGTTTTAGCCTGATCTGCCTTTTTCCTCGGCACTCCAGCACAGGCACTTCCAGATATGCTGGCTGGACAGTGCAGGTCTGCAGCACAGCCATGACGCACCATTAACTTGCTCCGCCTCTTCAGAGGAAAACGCATAGTGTGAATGGCTGCACAGTGCCACACCTTCACCAATGCTGCTGTTCAACATATTAAAGGAGATGCATAACGAATCCTGTATATGCTCTGTACAAACATACATACTTTAAATCTATTTTTTTTAATTAGTACACTCCTTTTAATGTAATATTATTTGAGTCCTCCGTATGTATTCGATAGACAGCCTAATAGATCAATCACACAACAAAGATGCTTTTAGCAAATCAGCGCTTGGCAAAAGGAACAAGTACAAAAGTGTGTGTAGACTGTATGTCATGTCATCATCATAAAGATGTGTGGCTTAATAAGTCTCAACCCAACAGGCAGAAGGTCGTATAAAACAGTGAATACAAACTAACCTTAATGAGTGCTGCCATTGCCATGCACGTTGAACTGGGTTGTAAACCAGTCTCTATTAAATAGACTTGATTGCTTGTTATGAGTTTTATGCTTCCTGTAGCATAACTTCTATTTAGTTTTCAATTGACTGGAATCACACCAGAGAACTATTGATGCTGGCTGGCTGTTAGAAGTATCACTGCACATGGCCCTTTGAGCTGCTGTATAAGCATGTTAAAGTCAGCAGTAGCCCTGACTGTGACGATTATCAGCCGTATACACAGGACTGCCGGCCACTGGAGCTGTGAGCAGGTTAAATAGAGGGTCCTGCTCTCTTTGCCCCATCTCCATAGCGGGCTGGCTGCGGACAGCTTTGATGTGTGATCCAATACATGGATAGGCTGGCTGTGGGTGACTCAATGCTTGTCCTGCAGAGGCTGAGCTGAGCCCGTCACACACCAAATCACACTAAACTGCTATTCAAGATGATTCTCTGTATGCTTGTGCTGTAGCTGATAAATGGTCAAATCCGATAAGTTTACTACAGTACATGAATTGCGCAATAGATTTTCAGATTTTCATTCTACTAACAATCACCTATTTCAACATAAAAATAGCAAAGGATATATATATCATCACTGGGGAGGGTGGGGCTACAGTCTCATGTACAACAATACAGTATATAGATATTGGAAGTGTTTCTAATGCTGAAACCAGGATAATACACATTAAAATGTATATCCTAAATAAATTACACATTCTACTATATGTCACTAGAATTATTCTCCAAACATTCATCAAGTTCTTTTCACCGATGGGTTGGAGGAATTGAGGGGGGTAGGAAGGTGGGGCTGTTATGCTATTGCTGCAGATAAAAGGCTAAATATATGTGTATGTGTGCCTGTGTGCCTGTGTGTAATTCTGGTCTTGCAGGATATATAAATCTACCTTTACACTTTTTTATACAGTAGTAAACTTCTGTTACATTAAGTTAAGTCTATTACATTAAGTTAAGTGTATTTCAACAGTAATACAGAATTTATGGTAAGTACACAGTGTGAGGTATAGTACTCTATTTTAGCCAGGCCTATTTTTAACATTGACTTTCAAGCAACCAACCAATCACAGTTGGTGCCGGATATGGGATTTTTTCATAATAATCAAAATTATGTCTCTCTCTCTCTCTCTCTCTTCTCTCTCTCTCTCTCTCTCTCTCTCTCTCTCTCTCTCTCTCTATATATATATATATATATATATACACACACACAAAGACTTGCATGTAATTTTCATGCAAACACTGTATGCAGTACACATCATATGATTAATATGTGTGTAATGCTAGGTACACACCATACAACTTTCTGTTATGCTGGGAATACACTGTTCGGTTTTTAGGTGATTAGATGGTTGCATAGATAATTTCCGACATGTCCGATCTCCCTTTCGATTTTTTCGCTGCTTAATTTCTGATAGAAGTGAATGGAAAAAGATAAGAAAAACGAGCGGAAGATAAGAGAATCAACTGCAGAATCGAGCAGCAAAAACGATGGAGAGGAGAAACGCACGGCAGAAACGAACCGTGTATTCCCAGCATTACATTTTTTTGTTAAATTTACTTGCCAGATAGATAATTTCCAACATGTTGTAAATTATCTATCTAACCATCTATCTGCCTAGCAATTCGGCATTGTTCTACTCAGCAGGAGATAACCAGAAGACAATGCGCCGGAGATAATGACCAGTCTCTACCAAGCGGATTGTTGAAATCTCGTTTTATCATCTGCACGACCGACCGTACACACGCCCAATTTGAAGTCCAAACGACTGGTCGTTTAGGAAAATCCGACGTGTGTACGAGCCTTTACAGAAAATAATGTAACAGAAACCCTAACAGAAAAATCTAACAGAAAATTGTATGGTGTGTACTAGGCATAAGATAAATACACTCATACAAGAGTTACTATACAATACATGGATTGTCCCCCAGTAATGCTGGCTGTGTGTAGATGTAATTTGGCCTGAGCTATAGATCACTGCGCAATCAGTGTGATGTCATGCCGCCTAGCAGTGTGAGTTTATTAGTTTGGAGCAGATAAAGTCGGAGAGGGGCAGCATTGTGAGGGATGAGCAGCAGTCCTGATCCGCAGAGCTGCTTCTAATCACTGCTGGTTAGTCTATGAAGAGCAGCTAGCATTAATAGTGAAGCAGCTCTGAGAGGCTGATCTGATTAGAAAGGGCACAGAGAGCTCCTATCCCACACTGCAGCCTCTCCTCTCTCTTTCTTTCTTTCTCTCCTTACAGCCCTGAAGAAGCCATGTTTCAAGTCCTGCCTCAGATTACTGATTATATCAAGAATTCTGCTAACACCTATCATTTCAAGCCATCTCTAGTCATCTTCCTTCTGTCTTCAAAACATCCCGAGTATTTGTGATTCCACTTGCTGTTTCTGCTTATTGAGTTCTCCATGTCTATCTGCAGCTTGTCATAACCTGTAATAAATGCCCTTTTGTGGGGAGTTGAAGTCCACAGGGCACTCGCTGCATATCTAGAGCAAATGAAGGCAAAGAGTGGCTGTCCTTCATATCCTCTTGATTCATCAGCAGCAGTCACATCTTCCTGTCTACTCATTCTCCACAGAGCAGGTTCTGCACCAGCCACAGACAAAGAGGAGCAGAACTCAGTTCAAAGGCCTCAATGGGGGAATCAGCAGAAGAGATTTGATTATTTCTGAGGGATTGCTACTGTTCCCCAGAAATAAAGCTGTCTATAGACTAGAAGAGATTAAGACTCAGGCATGAACCAACGATTCTCTTGAGGGCTTATTCACAGTGGGATGTTGCGGAGCTGTGTTATAAAGTCTTATAACGCAGCTTACCGCACTGCAATAAGCCTATGGGACGTTCACAGTGCAATGTTAGCATCGCATTGTAACATGTAGCGTTATGGTAATGCACTGCTTGCAGTGTACTACCTCTATACGCACACTTTATCGGGTACAGGAAAGCATACTTTTCATTGCTTGTATGCTTTACTTTACCTACTGTATTTGACGGTAACGCAGCATTAAAGAGAATCTGTATTGTTAAAATCGCTCAAAAGTAAACATACCAGTGCGTTAGGGGACATCTCCTATTACCCTCTGTCACAATTTCGCCGCTCCTCGCCGCATTAAAAGTGGTTAAAAACAGTTTTAAAAAGTTTGTTTGTAAACAAACAAAATGGCCACCAAAACAGGAAGTAGGTTGATGTACAGTATGTCCACACATAGAAAATACATCCATACACAAGCAGGCTGTATACAGCCTTCCTTTTGAATCTCAAGAGATCATTTGTGTGTTTCTTTCCCCCATGCACTGAAGTTTCAGGCTGCTCTTTTCTTCCTGCAAACAGCTTTGCCCTTGTTTGTAATTCCTCAGTATGTGAAAGCCCAGCCAGCTCAGAGGACGATTTATCCAGCTTGTAAAAGATAAGAGAGAGAAGAGAGAAGCTGCTCTAATCCTAAATAACACACAGGCAGTCTGCATAAAGGGGAGTTCATAGCAGAACCACAACACTGAAGAACTTGGCAGCCTTCCAGACACAGGCCGACAAGTCTGACAGGGGAAAGATACATTGATTTATTACAGAGATTGTGTTAGTAGAAAGTGCTGCAGTTAGCCAGAACACATTAGAATAGCTTTTGGAACTTGTAGGATGATAAAAAACAGGATGCAATTTTTGTTACGGAGTCTCTTTAATGTGCATTACCATATGCACAGGGCCGGCCCGCTCATGAGGCGGGGTGAAACTTTTGCCTCAGGCGGCAAATTTCCAGGGGCGGCACCCGCCCGTCCGTGGGTGCGGGGAGCCGGCCCGCCGAGCTGGAGGGGTAGCTGGCAGGACGGGGGTATTGGGCCAGCGGCGGGGAGGGGGGTCGGACCTCCCCCTCCCTCGCCTGGGTCCCCCGTCCTCCGCTCCCCTCCAGCCTAAATAGAAGCAGCCGTATGTGTAAGAGGCACGGGCGGGGAGACACTCACCTCCTCCTCGCTCCAGCGTGCGCTCCACTGACATCACTTCCTGCAACGCTGCAGGAAGTGACGTCAGTGGAACGCACGCTGGGAAGAGGTGAGTGTCCTCCCCGCCCGTGCCTCTTACGGGGGGGGGGGGGAGGGGCGGCGGTGACAATTTTTTAACAATTTGCCTCAGGCGGCAAAAAGTCTAGGGCCGGCCCTGCATATGCATACAGGCTGTAGTGGGACAGCTTTCCTCCTGCTGCAGCAGCAACAACTTGCAACTAAATGCTTTTAAAAGCATGGAGATGATAATGGACTTTAGGAGATCTACACCCCAGCACCTCCCATTAACCATAAATGGATCCACAATAACCAAGGTAGAGTCATTCAAGTTTCTTGGGTCCACAATCTCAAGCAACCTAAAATGAAACAACAATACTGCCACTATTGTCAAGAAAGCGCAACAGAGGATGTACCATCTACGGCAGCTGAAAAAGTTTGGCCTACCTCAAAATTTAATGGTGCAGTTCTACACTGCAATCATTGAATCCACCATAACATCATCCATGACTGTATGCTTTGGCTCCTGCTCAGCATTAGAAAAGGGGAGGCTGCAACGCATCATCTGAACAGCGGAAAGGATATTTGGCTGTAGCTTACCTTCCCTGCAGGATCTTTATGCAAGCAGGTGCAGAAAGAGAGCAACCAAAATTGCCTCTGACTCCTCTGACCCTGCTCACTCCATCTTCCATCTCATGCCTTCAGGAGTAAGATTCTGGTCAATCGCAACTAAAATCTCTAGACAGAGGAATAGCTTCTTTCCTCAGGCGGTAGCCATGCCTAATGCATTCAGAAACACGTAAAGCTGCTAGGACTTGAAAGTCATCAGCACAGAATTGAAAATGAACAATTCTCACCATGCTTACTGCCACTATACTTACATACTGCCCTTGACTTGTAATATACACACTGTCAGTCCTTGTATTGTTTTTGATTGTGTTTGTTAAGCAACTGCCAAGACAAATTCCTTGTAAGTGCAAACTTATTTGGCGAAATAAATTGATTCTGATTCTGATCTTTTTTTGCATAGCGTTGTAATGCTGCGTTGCGTTGTAATGCAATGTTAAAGTCATCACAATGTCCCACTGGGAATAAGCCCTCAAACCCCACTGATTCCATCCCAGACCTGCATTGCTCTGCACTGTGGCAAGTAGAGAGAAAGCAGTTGGCAGAGGTGTAGGAATTAGCCCCTGCAACCCCGGCCATCGCAGGTGGGGAGGAGTAAGGGGGCCCGCTCTTGTCAGTAAATGCAGAGATGAATGCAGGGCAGCGGCAGCGGAGTGCTATACATAACCTGCTTCCGGCGGCGAGACAGGTTCCCAGCCCCACTCCTCTTCTTTGAAGCTGCACACCTGGCAGGAAGTCACCATGTGACTCACAACGCCTGTCCCATGATGGGATCCACATGGTAATTGGCTGCACAGCATCGTGCTACACTGAAGAGGGTAGCGAAAAAGACCTGTCCTGCCGTCGGAAGCATGACGGAGCGTCATGCTTCCGACGGCAGGACAGGTCTTTTTCGCTACCCTCTTCAGTGTAGCACGATGCTGTGCAGCCAATTACCATGTGGATCCCATCATGGGACAGGCGTTGTGAGTCACATGGTGACTTCCTGCCAGGTGTGCAGCTTCAAAGAAGAGGAGTGGGGCTGGGAACCTGTCTCGTCTCCACTGCCGCAACTCTGCATATGATTCTGCATTTGCTGACAGGAGTGGATCCCCTTAGCCCCAGGCCCCCGGGAAAGGCTGGATGGAGGACTGGAAGATGGGGCTGGAGGCCAGACTGGCAGATCTTTGCTGGGGAGCATGGCAGGTTGAAGCACTAAATGGGAATACAGTAGTATTTAGCAAGAAAAATGTCTAAGTTGTATCTTCCAGGCACAATCTGGTGCACTTGGGCTTCTGAAGACTGCCGAAGCTTTGAGCAGCTGAAGAGAGAGCAGTCTCTGACCCATCAGTCAGAGACTGCTAACAGAGGAGCCAGTGCAGGAAGGACGGGACAAGGAGAGAAATGGGAAGGCTCTACAGGACCCAGAGCCTTCCCTCTCCTTAGGTGAGTGTCTGTTTTTTTGTTTTATTCTGGCTTCAGACTTACTTGAACAAAACAATGGTAAGGAGCGCTGTCTAAATATTGGTTGTGAATTGCACCCTTGTGGGGAGCTCACCTATGGTAACTAATGGTTATTGGTCCCCTCTGAACTTGGCAGAACAAATCTCATTCAGATCTCACACACCCACCCCTGATCTTTCTCTACCACTGCAATACAAGTGCCTTACCTACCAGGACAATATTGCATGGAGTTTGTATGTTCACCCTGTGTTTACTAGGGTTTCTTGAAAGCAGTGGCGCAACTAAGGAGCTTGGGGCCCCAGTGTGAGTTTTACACGGGGCCCCATGCACTCTATAGGTACAGAAACCCAAAACCTACCAAGGACAGCTGCAGTGTCAGAGAGGTGTATTTAGAGTAAGGAAACAGTTTGTTAAGGATTACTACTATGCAATGCACATATAGAGGTGTTCATTACCAGCATAGCACCAATGCAAAGCTAATAAGATGGATGAAGGAGGGACCCTAGTGGTCTCTCTGGTCCAAGGGCCCTGGTGCGGTCGCAACCTCTGCATCCCCTATTGCTATGCCACTGCCTCAAAGTATTCTGGTTTCTTCCAAAAGTAGGCCATATTTTGTAAGAATAGTTAGTGATGTAGATTGTTTTGGTTTCTTCCAAAAGCAGGCCCTATTTTGTAAGAATGGTTAGTGATGTAGATTGTTTGATGTACTGAGTAAAGAGTACAAATGAAGAGTTATAAGAAATGTGTCAGTGTTACATAAATGTATAATGGCACAAAAAGTATGGAAACACGATCAGCACTGCGAGAGTTAACTTGTATCTGGGCTGTCCAAACACTTTCTACTGCATCGAGCCAAACAGATAAACAATGCTGAAAGTTTTCAGTAAATTATGTCAGCAGCAGGTGAAAAAGCAGAGACAAGTGGAGGCAGCTCGCACTTACAGCTTAACTAGATGCTTGCCGTATCGTTCAACCGCTGATCTGCTGGGAAAGGAGTGTCATCTGGTTGTTGTGTAATATAACTGAATGACATTTGTAACCGTATGCATGTCAACAGCTCCCACAGTGTGATTACTGCATGTGAGGTTACTGTCATATGTAACATCTAACAGGTGGCTGCTGCAGTACACAAAATGTACATACATGGAATGGGAGCCACCCCACCATCCATGCCAAGATCCACAGAAGAGGCTGACAGACAGTGGATGCACCGCTGTCAACTGCCTCTGTGAAATAGAGAAGTTTAATTTTCCTGACCTCTTTCCCATCAGGAAACTATCATTTTTTCAATGAGTTCACTAGCACTACACTACTTAATTGTGTCACATCTTGTAGATGAAAGATGAGAATGTTTTTGTCAGAAGGCGAATTATCAAAAAATATGGCGGAGAACCTTCTTTGGGGGACATGCTATTACCTATGCCAGGATGTTACTGCTTTGCAACATCTTCCTCGTCCTCCTCCTCACCCTGCTTATGGCTGTGCTGCTCTGTGTCTTAATCGTATGTTAGCTAGTGGCCTCATCACCATCATCATCACTCAACTCATAGGACTGTAAGCAGCAGGTGACACTTAGTAAATACATGTCATGTCTTGCACTGCTCTTTCTGGTTGGTCCTCTCCTTCCCCTGGCACTCCAATATTCACCATTACATCCCCTTCCTTTAGGTCTGTCTGAAAAAGCCACGTTTTCTCAAATGTTGTTGAATGTGTTAAAAAATTAGGATGACCTTTAAAAGCCATGTAAATTATGTATTTATTTTTAGCAATACTAAGTTGATGCAACAGTCAGACACAGGCTGTTACAACTGGATGGAACATGACTACAGACACATTGGAGCAACAAAGGTTAAAGTGATACACTAAGCAAAACACCAACACCAGTACAGCCTTTCCCGATTGAGTTTCACTTCATTTATTCAAAAATTGTTACCTGGGCCTCAGTTTCTAGCTTTTCTGTAGGGTTAACTTCATAATTAGGCCCCACAGATGATTAGCTACTCTGACGATTGAGTGCCACACCTCAGGCGTCTGATTATTGGTGATCTGCGGAATCACCAAGAATGCAGACGCTATACCTGATTATGTGTGATCCGCAGAATCACCAATAATGCCAGTATAGCAAGACTGAGAGCAGAGTGTGTAGTGATTGGTGTAACCGTCACTATAATGCTTTAAAGAGACCTCACCAAAGGGGCTGGTGAGGTATAAACAGTACACTGCGTGTGTACTAACGTACCTGGCCCGGATGGCATGCATCCTCGGGTCCTAAGGGAATTTGAGGGGTTACTAAGAGATACTATACATGACTTCATAGTAGAAAATAATCTTATTTCTCAGCATCAACATGGGTTTACTAAAGACAGGTCCTGTTTGACTAACATGCTCAGCTTTTATGAGGTAGTGAATGCTAATATGGATATTGGGAATGCTGTAGATGTGATATACTTGCACTTTGCAAAGGCCTTCGACACTGTTCCCCACAAAAGTCTGGTGCAAAAGTTGAGGATGCAAGGACTGGGGAAGAGTCTGTGTTCATGGATAGGGAACTGGCTAATGGACAGAAAACAAAGAGTTGTGGTCAATGGATCGTACTCAAAATGGGAGACTGTTAGCAGTGGGGTCCCACAGGGGTCTGTTCTGGGTCCAGTGCTCTTCAATTTATTTATTAATGACCTAGTAGATGCAGTAGTGAGCAATGTTGCTATTTTTGCAGATGATACAAAATTGTGCAGAATCATCAACTCTCAGGAAGATAGTGTCATATTGCAACAGGATCTGGATAGGATGGCTATATGGGCACATACATGGCAGATGAAATTCAATGTTGACAAATGTAAGGTCATGCATTTTGGACGTACTAATGGTCTAGCACCATACAAAATAAATGGGATACAGTTGGGGACATCAAACTTGGAGAAGGACTTAGGAGTACTCATTGACAACAAGTTAAATAATCGTACTCAATGCCAAGCAGCTGCAGCTAAAGCTAACAAAATTTTGGGATGCATTAAAAGGGAAATAAAAACTCGAGATGCTAGCATAATATTGCCCCTGTTTAACTCTCTAGTAAGGCCACATCTGGAATATGGAATTCAGTTCTGGGCACCACATTACAAAAAAGATATTGCAGTTTTAGAGCAGGTGCAGAGACGAGCAACAAAATTGATGCGTGGGATGGAAGGTCTCACTTATCGAGAAAGGTTAGATAAACTGGGTTTATTTAGTCTAGAGAAAAGACGCCTTAGAGGGGATCTAATTAACATGTATAAATACATCAGAGGGCAATATAATACCTTGGCAGATGAGCTTTTTGTCCCTAGGCCTTCTCAAAGGACTAGAGGACATGATCTGCGCATGGAGGAAAAACGTATTAGCCATTTATTTAGGAAAGGGTTCTTTACAGTTAGAGTGATTAAGATGTGGAATGCATTGCCACAGGAAGTCGTTATGGCAAACTCTATACCTGCATTTAAAGGGGGCTTAGATGCTTTCCTTGCGTTGAAAGACATCCATGGCTACAATTACTAGGTAATGCCTAATGATGTTGATCCAGGGATTTTATCTGATTGCTATCTGGAGTCGGGAAGGAATTTTTCTCTTTAGGGGCTAATTGGACCATGCCTTGTAAGGGTTTTTTCGCCTTCCTCTGGATCAACAGGGATATGTGAGGGAGCAGGCTGGTGTTGTACTTTATACTGGTTGAACTCGATGGACGTATGTCTTTTTTCAACCAAAATAACTATGTAACTATGTAACATCCAGCAAGCTGGGGAAATAATACTGAAGAGACTGAATCTCTCGAGGAGCGGGTGATTCAGACTATACTGCAGGCAAATGAACACCCGAGGTGCGGGTGAGTCATACTGAACTGCAGCCTATGAGATACAGTAATACTAAAACAATAGGTACCTAATGAGCAGGTAATTAGGACTAACTATATCCTAGCAGAGCTGCTTAACCAGCGGAGCTGGCGCAGTTAACACCTCACCAGTGGCGAGGGCCCACTGGCGAGTAGATTGGTCAGACAGGCAGGGTTCGGCAACAGAGAGGTAAGTATCAGTACAGAATCGTGAAGCAAGATAATAGTCGGTAATCAGGCAGAGATTCAGCAACAGGTAGGCAGATAGGCGAAAGTACAGGAACAGAAGACAGGATCAGGGTCAGAGTAATAGCTAAGAGTCATACACAGGAGATCAATACAGAAGCAATAACCTAGTCTGGGTGTGAAATCCGTAGCGTCAACACCCGGGAACTAGTCTAAACAAATAGCAATAACAGAGTAGCAATATCCAAAGCTTGGGGGTGAGGTCCTTGGTCTCAACCCCCTAGAACTGGTCTAAAGTATAACAGAGCAATGAGACAACAATCCTGAGCTTGGGGGTGAGGTCCTTGGTCTCACCCCCCTGGGACTAGTCTAAAGTATAACAGAACAATCACACAGCAATCCTAAACTTGAGGGTGAGGTCCTTGGTCTCAACCCCCTGGGACTAGTTTAAAGTATAACAGAACACTCACACAGCAATCCTAAGCTTGGGGGTGAGGTCCTTGGTCTCAACCCCCTGGGACTAGTCTAAAGTATAACAGAGTAATCTAGGTGTGAAATCCTTGGCATCACACCTGGGATCTAATCTGACAGATAACAGAGCAATAGCAATATCCTAATCTAGGTGTGAAATCCTTGGCATCACACCTGGGATCTAATCTGACAGATAACAGAGCAATAGCAGTATCCTAATCTAGGTGTGAAATCCTTGGCATCACACCTGGGATCTAATCTGACAGATAACAGAGCAATAGCAATATCCTAATCTAGGTGTGAAATCCTTGGCATCACACTTGGGATCTAATCTGACAGATAACAGAGCAACAGCAATATCCTCATCTAGGTGTGAAATCCTTGGCATCACACCTGGGATCTAATCTGACAGATAACCGAGCAATAGCAATATCCTAATCTAGGTGTGAAATCCTTGGCATCACACCTGGGATCTAATCTGACAGATAACAGAGCAATAGCAATATCCTAATCTAAAGGTCTGAGCCCTGACACACAAGCATTCACGACAACAGATAAGGACAGAGTAACAATTCCTGGTTTAAATACTGAAAGCAGATTCAAGCAGCCCCGCCTGAGGGGCTGAGCCAGCCTGCAAGGTAGATTGACAGGTGGAAGTCAGCTGACCACAATGTCAGCTGATCTGTCTCCTCCGTTCATAAAGGTCCTTTTGCTCCATGCGCAGGCGTGTGGAATTAAGCTGCTGTGCAAGAGAGATTCCTGTCCCCCCTGAGTCGGGAAGCGACACCCGGGATGGCGTGGCCGCAGAGGTGACATCAGGTGTGAAAGCAGCTGCGCTGCTTTCCCCAACAGAGGTAACATCTTCGATCATTACAGCTACTGTATAGAAGAAGTCATGAAGAAACATGCAGATGATGGATGCCGGATTTACCATAAGGCACTGTAGGCATGTGCCTACAGATGCCTGATGATGGAAAGGGGGCTCATTCCCCTCCCTAATTGCCTCCCTACCTATGAAGATTCTCGAGCGAAGTGAAAATAAAAGCTCTTGGCATTCCACCGATGAGATCTCCCTTCAGCCAGGCGCCCCTCTAGGTACCTAATACTTGGGGAACCTCTAGCTACTTAGTATTAGGTAGCCAGAGGTACTCTCAGTGTTAAGGGCAGTAGCGTAGCAATAGGGGTTGCAGAGGTAGCGACCGCATCGGGGCCCTTGGGCCAGAGGGGCCCCATGGGGCCCTCCCTCAAACACAGTATTAGCTCTCTATTGGTCCTGTGCTGGTAATAATAACTTCTATAGATGCTATAAATAATTGTAATCATTAACAAGCTGTTCTCCATCCCCTTCTTGCACCTTGTGCGCCGTATCAATTGTTATGTAAAGAGTGCTTGGGCGGGCCCCATGTAAAACTTGCACCGGGGCCCATAGCTCTTAGCTATGCCACTGGTTAAGGGGCACCTGTGGCTACCTACACTAGGGAAGGGAAACATAGGGAGAAGTTACAGCTGGGCAAACCAGCACAGCTTTAGTGCAATTCAGCGGAAGACCGAGCTCCTTAGTTTCGTCATTGCCACCTACCTAAGTTCCTCCACTTCCCCCAATAAGTGTGAACATAAATTCCCTCCCCCCCAATAGCATTCCAACCAACAAACCTGCAGAAGTCCTCCACCCAGTATAACATCCCCAACTACCTTCCCCCACAACAAATTTAGGCCAGTATGCACCCCCCAGCAAATAGAAAAAAAAGCATAAGACCCCCCCCCCCCCCTCTCCTCACACACTCCATTAGTAAGTCTGGCCAGGATACAATACAATATACAATACAATACAATAACATTTCTATAGCGCTTTTCTCCCATAGGACTCAAAGCACTGAACAGGTGGGTTTTCAGTCTGGATTTAAATACGTCCAGGCTGTCCTGATCTGTTGAGGTAAGGAGTTCCAAAACGTAGGGGCAGCATGACAGAAGGCTCTGGGACCAAAAGATTCTAAGTGGACTCTGGGTATGACTAGATAATTAGAACCTGTGGATCTGAGAATGCGGGGATTGCTATGTAGCTGCAACATATCTTTCATGTATCCAGGGCCTAGATTATTCAGGGATTTAAATGTCAGTAGGCCGATCTTGAATAGGACCCTCCATTCTATAGGTAGCCAGTGAAGGGAGTGCAGGACTGGCGTTATGTGGCAGTGACGGGGTTGGTTGGTTAGCAGTCTGGCAGCAGTATTCTGTATCAGCTGTTGGCGGTGCAAGACCTCTTTTGGAAGGCCAGTGTAGAGAGCATTACAGTAGTCCAGTCGGGATGTGATGAAGGCATGGACTAAGGTTGGCAGATCTTCTGGGGGGATGAGGTGCTTGATTTTTGCAATGTTCTTCAGGTGAAAATAGTATGATTTCACCACAGCAGAGTTTTTAGTTCTGAAGTATAACTCTCCATCAATTAGAACTCCCAGGCTACGCACATGATCAGAGCTGTGTAGATACATGCCTCCTATTCCCTGTGGTGAAGACTGCAAGTTAAGTTGTTTTGTTATCATGCTCTGCCCTCCAATCAGAAGGACTTCAGTTTTGTCTGCATTTAGTTTCAGCCAGTTGTCATTCATCCATTGCTGTAGTTCACGTAAGCAGGCGTTTATAGTTAGAGTTGGGTCTGTCACACCAGGCTTGAAGGAAATATATAGTTGGGTGTCGTCTGCATAGCAGTGGTATGTCAGGCCATGTTTTTGGATTAGTTTTTCAAGCGGTAACATGTAAATCGTGAAAAGCAGGGGAGAGAGGATTGAGCCCTGGGGCACCCCATACTTAAGTGATACAGGGGTGGACAGGAAGGGCCCCATAGACACTTTGTGGGTTCTGCCACTCAAGAAGGATTGGAACCACTGAAGAACTATGCCATCAATGCTGCAGTATTCCTGTAGCCTGTTTATCAAGATGTCACGGTCAACTGTATCAAAGGCTGCAGAAAGGTCTAGCAGAATCAAGATTTTCAACTCATACAAAGAAATAGGAATCAGAAACTCCAGTAAAAGTATGTTTTGGATTAGATCTACAGATACAGTAGTAGCCTTTTTCCACTGCATGCTTTTTGATCTAATATTTAGAATGCATGCGGTTTGCCAATTGTGCCTCCACTGCAGTCATGCAAATGTTGTGACCCATTTCCGTTTGTAACGATTGGTGTAGCAACACGATGTCTGATTATGTGTGATCTGCAGAATCACCAATAATACAGACAATATACCTGATTATATGGTGATCTGCAGAATCACCAATAATACCAGTATAGCTAACAGGATAATTCAATAGTGTTTAGTGATTGGTGCAACAGTACAGAGTAGAAACTAGGCCTTACCAGAGGAGCTGGTGGGCACTATACGAACACAGTAACTGACTAGTTTGGCAGAACCTCACCAGAGGAGCTGGTGGGTACTGTTAGAACACAGTAACTGACTAGTTTGGCAGAACCTCACCAGAGGAGCTGGTGGGTACTATTAGAACACAGTTACTGACTAGTTTGGGAGAACCTCACCAGAGGAGCTGGTGGGCACTATTGGAACACCTCACCAGTGGCAAGGGCCCACTGGTGGTGAGTAGAGAGGTCAGACAGGCTGGGTTCAGCAACTGAGAGACAGATACAGTACAGAATCAGTAAGCAAGAGAGTAGTAAGTATTCAGGCAGTGTTTCAGCAACTAGATCAGATGGGCAGAGGTACAGAATCAATAAGCAAGAGCAGAGTCAGAGATAGACTAAGTCATACACAGAGTATCAAATATACAGTAATAATAATAATCCTAGTTTTGTGTGAAATCCCTGGTTTCCTCCCAGATCAAAGCACACCGTAACTGGTCTAAGGTCTGAGCACTAACACGTATGTATTCGCAACCGCAGACAGGTTGCGAGTGAGTAGAAAAGGCTTAAGAAGCAGAGGAGACCTCACAGCCGCGCCCGCAGGAATTAACCAATCACGAGCGGCGTGAGTCCCCTCTGACGTCAGCCGACCAGCCGGTCAGCTGGCGCGCCTCCTCCCAGCATAAAGGTCCTGTCTACGCTGGTGGCCGCGCGATACCAGAATCCTATGAGTCACTGACAATTCCGTCCTCGGCGTGCTAGACACCGGCGGAACAGAAACAACCTGCAAACAAGGAACCGAGGTGGCTGCGGAGACACCCTGCGTGCCCGCAGCCGCAAGTGTTACACCGTTGTCATTCTCCTCCTGTGATTCAATTTTTTCCCCAAACTGTCCCTACTTTTTGAGCGATTGCTTTTGGGTTAAGTCAATGGGTGCACAAAAAGTTGCATGCCAAACAGAGCACTACGTGATTTTCTTGAGATTCACTGTTTCTTGCTAGCGAAACACATTTAAAAAATGTAAACGCACTGTCAAATGAGAAAATCGCATGAAAATTACACAGAAACCCATGCTAAGAATGCAGGGGAAATAGGCTATAACTGTATTTTTGCTTCACATTAGTTTTAATATTTTGGCACCCATGCCTTGCACCAGAATTAAGGTGCCCATACATCAAGCCATGATGGGCAGATTCTACCAAGAGACAAATCTCTCTCTGATCTAATCTGTTATGAGAGAGAACTGTCAGCTGCCCATACAGCGCAGGCCGATTCCTGATCGATTGCAGCATGAAATCTCTTGGGAATCAGCCGAGTCTGCCGCGTCCGCCACCTCGCCGCTGTTACCCAGCGTATAAATGTACATGCTTACATGTGTGCATTTACACATTACCTTTCCTGTGTCATGGTATCCGTCCATCTTCTGAATTCTGCCACTCTCCCGTCAGTCCTATACAAATCGCCAGTGTGCTATACAATGGCAGCATGTATGGGGCTAATGGAAGAGCAGCGGATTCAGAAGCCGGATGGGCACTGCAACACAAGACAGGTAATGTGTAAATGCACACATGTACATTTATACACTAGGTAATAGCGGCGAGGTGCGGATGCGGGAGACTCAGACACAGGACAGGCAGACTTGGCAGACTCAGACACAGGTCAGATAATGTGTAAATGCTCACATGTACATTTATACACTAGGGAACAGTGGCGAGGTGCGGACGTAGCAGACTCAGACACAGGACAGGCAGACTTGGCAGACTCAGACACAGGACAGATAATGTGTAAATGCTCACATGTACATTTATACACTAGGGAACAGCGGTGAGGTGGTGGACGCAGCAGACTCAGACACAGGACAGGCAGACTTGGCAGACTCAGACACAGGACAGATAATGTGTAAATGCACACATGTACATTTATACACTAGGGAACAGCAGCGAGGTGCGGACGCGGCAGACTCAGACACAGGACAGGCAGACTTGGCAGACTCAGACACAGGACAGATAATGTGTAAATGCTCACATGTACATTTATACACTAGGGAATAGCGGCGAGGTGGTGGATGCGGCAGACTCAGACACAGGACAGGCAGACTTGGCAGACACAGGACAGATAATGTGTAAATGCACACTTGTACATTTATACACTAGGGAACAGCGGCGAGGTGCGGACACATCAGACTCAGACACAGGACAGGCAGACTTGGCAGACTCAGACACAGGACAGATAATGTGTAAATGCTCACATGTACATTTATACACTAGGGAATAGCGGCGAGGTGGTGGACGCGGCAGACTCAGACACAGGACAGGCAGACTTGGCAGACACAGGACAGATAATGTGTAAATGCACACTTGTACATTTATACACTAGGGAACAGCGGCGAGGTGCGGACACATCAGACTCAGACACAGGACAGGCAGACTTGGCAGACTCAGACACAGGACAGATAATGTGTAAATGCACACATGTACATTTATACACTAGGGAACAGCGGCGAGGTGGTGGACGCAACAGACTCAGACACAGGACAGGCAGACTTGGCAGACTCAGACACAGATAATGTGTAAATGCACACATGTACATTTATACACTAGGGAACAGCGGCGAGGTGGTGGACGCAACAGACTCAGACACAGGACAGGCAGACTTGGCAGACTCGGACACAGATAAAGTGTAAATGCACATATGTAAACATGTACATTTATACGCTGGGGAATCAGCGCCAAGGGTTTTAGTGCATTCCTTGCTCATCCCGATATCACTCGATGTTACTACCACACATCGAGCAAGTCGGCCCTTAATCTTGCAGCATGTCCAACCAATTCATGCGACCGATTTTGGCCTGAAATTGGTGCATCGTCGATCGGGCATGCACTTGGCAGCACCGATTTTCATTTGATTATGATAATCAAATCACATGGCCGATCGGTCGCCACAGGGCCGGGCCGAGGCAGAGGCTGGAGAGGCTCCAGCCTCAGGGCGCAGTGTAGGAGGGGGCGCACAATTCATTCAGCTGTCATTCCCAATTGTGTTTTAAGCAGAAAGAAATAAGAAAAGGGGATACATAACAGTGACTGCAAGCCAGATAACTAGAGATTAAGGTGTTGGGGAGGTTGGGGGCCCTGGGGCACCTATTAGTCTAATAGCATTCAGTGTGTTAAGGCTGGGGTGGGAGGGATGGAGGGGCGCACTTTGCTGTCTCAGCCTTGGGTGCTAAAGGACCTTGTCCCGCCTCTGGGTCGCCAAGTCGCCTGATGTACGGCCACCTTTATACATCACCATAAAATCAGCAGCATAAACTAACTTACCACATCTGGAAGGAAAGTTAATACTGTACCTGTGTGCCATATATGCTCTCAGGTAAGGATTTAAAGCCCAGGTTTACTTGAAGATTTCTTGCTTCTTTAATCCATAATTCTTCTTTGTTTGATTGCTGCTAATTAAAAATTCAGAGCTGACAAGCCCAAGTGGGAAGGCAGCCCTTGGTTATTGTATGAAGTCTGGTTAAACCTGTGTGTTGCACTTCTGCATAGTTCAGTAGTCAGGACTAAGATTGCCTGGTGTTTACTCTGTGCAGTGCCTTCTATTTTATCAGGCTAACAAATGTCGGCTGCATAGACTGTATGATGATATCAGAAAGATTTGTTTCTTGGTCCAGCCAAGAAAAGGTCATTCTAATAATACCCAAGGTCACAGTAAGGAGCCAGAGTGTCTCCCAGTCATTTTTCATTTGGTTGCGGCACTTAATGACAGTTGCAGGGAACTTGGAACTGGTGTCTTGTGATGTCACCAGCACATGCCAGGAGATTATAAGGGCAGGCAGGGGACAGACTGGTGGATTAAACTGCTGCAAATGCTGTTAACCATTTCATGCCAGTACTGTGCCTATCGCTAAGCAACACTGCTTATCAGATACTATCACTAAACATTCCATAGGATTCAGTCTTGTAAATGCAGTTTTATACTGGTAAAATACATTTTATATTAATTCTATTACTATCTAATTTCCATATTTTTTTAATACCGAAGTAATCCCTCCTACAGCCCTTTTCTCTCCCCAACCCCAACTAATTAACCAAGTAATTAACTAACAACTAACTAACTATGGACTGATACTGATCTAAAAGGGTCTTCTTGTTTAAGGGGTCATGTGGCCATACCCACTGCATGCTTGGTAGACATGATTTGGGTCCAATCGCATGTCTGATGCCACTCCCTGCTATGACCTTCCACATCAGATACCAAAATGCCCCAAGCTGAGGCAGCATGGCGGCACCCATGTACAATGTGGTACATTTTGACAAAGACTCATATTTGGATATTTTTGAATATCATTTGTTGATGCGATGAAACAGTGATATTACAGAAGGATTCTTGGATCTGAAGCCAGGAAAGGAGCAAAGATAGCAGGACCCTCCTCCTCGCTAGGCCTTGGCTACAGGGTCTGCCCCCTGGCCCTATATTACACAGATGGGGTAAGACTGGACAAGATTATAAGATTTATGGACAGTTTAATTTTGTTTGGAGATTTGATCATTTTAAACTAATCTGTTGGCTACATTAATAACCACTTTAGGACCAGAGGTTTATACCCCCCTAATGACCAGGCAATTTTTTACAATTCAGCACTTCACAACTTTAACGGTTTATTGCTCGGTCATACAATTTAGCACACAAATGAATTTTACCTCCTGTTCTTCTCACAAATAGAGCTTTCTTTTGGTGCTAATTGATTGCTTCTGTGATTTTTAGATTTTATTATTTTAATTAAAAAAAAAAGGAAATTTTGTTATTAAGAAATATATACAGATTATTTAAATGGCTTCCCCTTTAATTGGCCCTAGACCACGATACACACACTACACAATACATACATAGATATATGACTACGGTAGGGATTAGACTGTGAGCCCCTCTGAGGGACAGTTTCGTGACAAGACTATACTATATGCAGTGCTGCGCGTGGCGAGCGCACGCGCCCAGAAACACAGACCTAGAGCCTGTTTTTAAACGGGCTTAGGTCTACTAGTAAATATATAATTAGTAAATACTAACAAAAAAACTGCCTGCCAGCTCTAAACACTGGCTGGCAGGCTGATCGCTGGGGTCCGCTGTATTTACTGACGGGAGCTTGCCCTCGTGTGAGCACAAGCTCCCATTAAATCTCGCTCCTTGCGAGATGACACCATATGCCATTGCTGAGACCTGAGAGAGGCTCTCTGCCACCGCCATCCTGCGTTAGGTGGTCGGTAAGAGGTTAAAAGACCTGAAAATCAGCATGAGAGTGTTAGTTTCTTGATGCTCAGTAAGAGGGTATTGGTAAAGTGTAAAGGGGTTCTAAAATCCCCATTAACTTGCCTAATCTCCATGCTCCCATCCAGTGACTGACTAAGCATTACCTTGTACTCATACTGTGCTGCATGATCTGGTCTTTCTTGTATTCCTGTATTGTCATTTTGCTGTATGTCACCTCTAAATATTGATTGTAACCTAAGCTAATGTCCAGCGCTGCGTAATATGTTGGCGCTTTATAAATACAATAAATAAATAAATTGGCAGTCCAATTTTCTGTGAAAATTGTAATGGAAGTGAAACAGTGATTTTTACAAAAACATATATTGATGTTGGATCCTAAATTGGCTTCCCTCACCCTCCTCCACAGGACTGTTACAGCTCTGGAACCCCCAGAAATAAGATTGAGCTTATACTGGTGCACTAGCACCATTCCGCTCTACATTTTTAGGGAAAAAAGCGGGACCGGATCAGGTCTGCTCTGTTGTGCTGCACTGCTGCACAAACCGGAACTCGAGTAAGACAGTGCTAGTGCACCTGCACAGGGAGGCCACCCTTGGGGGGTTCCAGCGCTGAAATGGACTGACATACAAGGTCAGGGCAAGCCTCTTTAGGATCCAGGGGCGTCCCCTTCTGTAGGTAAGTATCCTTTTTAGTATATACAGATTTTATTTAATGTAATAATGTATGAGTATGGTATGTCTCTTTTTAGCAATTAGTCCTTTGAGAACTTGTGACAACGCTTTGAAACTCGTGCTCCGCCAATTGGCTGCTGTGTGGGGTTTCTCCTCTAACCGCTGCAGAGGGTATTGAAAAATTATTATCTTCGGGGGTCATCTGGAAAGTTTTCATTTAAAAAATTAGGAAAACATTTTGCTTATTTTATTTTAGACACACTGTATCTTCTGATTATTGCCCCACATAATCACTTGCATTATTTAAGCATTTATCATGTCTTTTAACAATTGTTTCAATCCCTTTATTGTACTAGCATCACTCCCTTCACTTATCTGTTGGAGGAATTGAGGGTGTATGGGGGCTTCATGGTAGTGCTGCTGAACAAACAGTTACCAGCGTTCTGCAGTCACATGACAAGCAGTGCAGGAATAGATGATATTTACCTGACACAAGCAAGTTAAAGTGACCCTGAATTGAAAAAAGTGCTGCTAGGGGCTACTTACCTCAGGAGGGGGAAGCCTCTGGATCATAAATTGGCTTCCCTCACCCTCCTCCACAGATCTGTTACAGCTCTGGAACCCCTGGAAATAAGATTGAGCTCATGCAAGTGCACTAGCACAATCCTGCTCTGCTTTTTTTGGAAAAAGCGGGACCGGATCAGGTCTGCTCTGCTGTGCAGGCGCAAACCGGAACTCGAGTAGGACAGTGCTAGTGCACATGTGCAGGGAGGCCACCCTTGGAGACAGGGTAGTTTCTAAGCTAAATTGCACCCAGAGCGAGGGTGTAAAGTTGCACCCCTTTCCCCCCACCCCCGTGGACTCGGGAACCCTTACTCTTTAGGGACAGTCACACAGCCACATGTCACAAGTAGATCTGCCTACTTACTAGTGACCAGCCACTCATCCAGGAGGAAGCAGGGACCAGGAAAACACACAGGCGCACCACGCACTGGCCGCGCACTGACAGCCTGCAGTATCGCTACAGGACATCAGGTGTCATCACACGGTGGTGATGTGATGATGACTTGACGTCTGACGCAGAAAGCCGAGGAGGAGTCAAGGAAAGTGATCACGCTGGTAATCTTCTTTCTTCTTCCATTTGGCTGCACTGGATGTCACCAGCTCCCTAGCGGTTATGTCCTTCTGCCTGTGTCCCCTTTTTCTACTTGCCATTCTGCGCCCAGGGCGGTCGCCCTGCCCACACTGCCCAAAAAATGGCCCTGTTTGGGGGGTTTCCAGTGCTGAAACGGACTGATGTACAAGGTCAGGGGAAGCCTCTTTAGGATCCAGAGGTTTCCCCCCCTGTAGGTAAGTATATGTACCTTTATAAAAATCACAGGTTACACAGAAAGAGTACCTTGCATGGCAGATAGAAGAAAACAGCTGTTACTTTCTGGACGACCCTTTGAGATAAAATTATAAATCCATAAGGGCTCTAATTCTAATAAAGAGAAAATATCACTTCAAATGATTTATAAGGTACAAAGTGAATTTTAAATACTATAAATGTTTCTTGAATCTGATTATTTGACATTAAAACGCTTTCTTTCTTTCTAGCATTAGGCCTGGGGTGCAGTCATTCATGAAGAAAGCTCAGTGCATCATGGTCACTGTCCCTTGCTCAAGAGTTAAACTTTTTTTTGTAGCGTCCCTCCAGCAACTGCCCCACAGAAACCGCATGGTAATCACGGCCCAGATCACATTCCATATATTCCCTCTGTTCCTTCTCCAGGAAGGAGTGCAGTGGAATACTTTCAAATGCCATAAAAGACAAATACCTCTCAAAGAGACAGGGAGACTTCAAATTACATTTTGATCTGGTGCCACTGAAAGGGTCGGTAATTGAAATGGGGAGCTAAAGTTGTTGAAGTGTCATCTTCATCAGCATTATGGCAAATAGTGTCTTGAATATCTGCTTTAAATGAGGGGAATGAGAAATGAGAAAGCAAAGGTACTTTGATGAAGTCATGACGGCAGCCGCTCCGAGTCTTCCTCAGTAATTGAAGTGATAGAGGGCATCACATTTTTCATCCTCCTCTTTTTTCCTTACTAAAGAGGCAAGGCAGCTAAATGTTCTACAACTTGCTAGTCAAAGAGCAGGCACTGCCTGAATGGGAACAAATGCATATATCCATGTCTATCCATCTTATATGGAAAGTCACCTGATAGAAAATCTCATCACAGGACCTTTGTGTCCCATAATAGAAGTTTCCTGCAGACCTGGTTTCATTTTAAAGCAGCTCTGTCAATTCTTTCAATAAAATAATAAAAGTTTCAAACTACATAGAATTCAGTTTTTATACACTATAGATGTGTGTATTTTTTTTTTTTTAATGTCAGCAGCCAAAGCCTGGATGCGTGTAGATGAGTAATTTAGCCATTGCGCAATTTGTGAAAATGACAAACTAGTCTACTTTCTAAAGATAGCCACTTACGATACAATTTTCTGAACGATCGTTTAAAAATGATTCTTCGTATGAACGATCAGAAATTACTGTTTAGGACCACTCATGGAGAAAAATCTCCTAACAAATCCAATCAGATTTCATTACTCTGATTTTAATCAGATCGATTTCATTAATCTGATTGGATCGGTTAGGAGATTTTTATCCATTAGTGGTGCCAAACGGTCATTTCCGATCGTTCAGACGAAGAATTGTTCATAAACGATCATTCAGAAAATTGTATTGTTAGTGGACACCTTAAGATAATAGTTAGCCTCCTTCTTTTCTCTGTGTTTCCAGTGCTCACAGTCAGCGTACCGCACTTCTGTGCAGTCCGCGATAATCCTGGGCAGGCGGATGCGTTCCCCCATATAGCCTGCGCCAGCCAAAGAAATCAGCTTCACCAGCACGCTTTGTGCCTGCATCATAGTTTGCAAGAGATTTTATTTAAGTGTAGAATATCATCCATTATGCATTTACATTTAATTGCTTTTACTAAAACAGGAGTGAGGTAAAGGCAATAAAAGCATAAAGATGTAGCCTATTAAAGCAAGATGAACTCAAATTTCATCTATGGTCTAAAGCACTAGACACAATATGAATAGAAAATAAGGTGGAAAAATGTAGAAAAGTTTCTGTTGTAGCTTTTTTGAGCAGTAATTGTTTAATTACAAGACAATCTGATATTCTGTCCTGCATCTGCCAATATCAATTAATTTCATTAAAATGTAAATATGCCTTATGGTGCCCATACATGGTACAATGATTTTTCATCCAGTCTTACCATTTCTATGTAGTATTAGGGTACATTAAGTGAATATACTGAAAGAATAATTTAGGCAGTTCCCTTATATTACATAGAATTGGTAGGTAAAATTGGATGAAAAAAATTGTACCTTGTATGGGCACCATTACAAAGACATTTAATCAGTGTTTTACTGGTTTATGTTGGATTTTTGCTGTGTTTAATGCTTTAAAGCAAAAATGTAATATTGAGTTTCATACCACTTTAAATCTACGTTGTTTCAAAATTCTATAACATGTAATGCTTTTGCTATATATTGGCACGAAAATCGACTACTGCCCTACCGTAGTCCATACGGTATCGTAGCATGTTGTAATAGATTTATCAGGACAAGTTGCAAGCTATTTATAAAGTCTTACAGCATGTCTAAAAAATTGATACTAGTGTTAAGACTTTCTGGCCCATACAAAATATCCATCAAACACTTGCACAAGAATTTGGTGCTTTGTTTCCTGCCCATGGAGTAATCCACTGACTGTAATATCATCACATCCTTGACTTTATGAGATTTTTCAAAGGAGCCACTGTTTATTTTAAGAATTCCCGCTTCTTTATAATCTCTTGGATATTATGTTAACCTTAATCTGGTTTAGCCAAAGTACTGGCTGCAAAGAAGTAAACATTGCGTGTCCAAAAAAAAAAAAAGAAAGATATTCAGAAGACATTTTTTCCCCTTTCTAAGCTGGGAACTGCAGTGGCTACAACCAGGCCTGCACTTATTCATGACCAATAATAGGATTAACGTGTCAGCCGCTCTTTAGAAAATCCATGTGTATAGTGAGACTAGTCAGTGGTGTCTCTTTTTTCTTTACGAAGGATGTAATGACACACCTACAAAGATAGGGGGGTAATGTTCCTCTTAACAACACCCCCTAGAAAAACTTTTAGATGATCCACAACTTTGGTGCTAAAGGTTTTCACCACCTGACTATTCTAAAAGAGTCAGGGCCAAAATCTAATCTCTGAAACAATAATTATATCGCTACCAAACTCACAACGAGAGTACCTTGTATTCCATTAATCACTCTTTAATTCTAAATGAATGGCTTCAATCAAAAGCCCATCTCCTCTCCTAGTCCTAAATTCTGTTTTGGTCTTTTCTTACCTTAAAAGCATCATTAGATAGTTTCATTCACTGTACAAAAGGTCAGGGAGTATAAATATAAATTGCATTTCGCATTATTTCTAGATGAGTGAAACTGTCAAAGCAATGATATGAGCTTTCAGTCCCGCATTCTACCACCTCACTCCTATTCTTTGGCCAAGAGGTCATGCGCAAATTAAACATGACAGACCAGACAGCATGTCCAACAGACAGATATTGTTAAGCTTCTCAACTTTGGTGTTCATTGCACAATTACACACACACACACACACACACACACACACACACAGACACACACACACACACACACACACACACGCACACACACACACACACACACAGTGGTTTTTGGGGGAAACTCTCTTTATCTAGTTATGGGAGGGGGGAGCAGGTTGTAGAGAATAATCAAAACCAGTACAAGATTAATTGGTGCATAACTGGTGCAAAAAAAAAAAAAAGAGCAGATGTTCTGAGCAACCAATCGGAAACCTTGACCTTGTCCTCTGCTACACTTTTGCACCAGCCTTGCTCCATGTTTCGTAGCATTGGCTAAGATCCCCACCCCCCCCGCTACTCATCAATGGCCGGTGGCGATCAGACCCCGCCAGCAGGACATCCCCCTAGTGGGGAAAAAAGGGGGGTGTAATCCTGATCGGTGCTGCGGGCTGTAGAGCCCACGCAGCACCGATCATTAGAAATGTGCCTGGTCCTTAAGTGGTTAAAGGACTTACGAGGCCGACGGAGGAAAAAAAGTTAATTACCTGCATCGTCGTTTCAGGCATGGAGGACGCCGTCCGCGCCCTCCGTGCCGATCCGCCGGGTCCCCCCCGCTCATTATCCCCCACGGGCCGGCTCCCGACCCCACAGCCCGGGTCGGGCTCTCCTGCCTCTCCAAAGATGTCCGCTTCCTCTGGCCATGGCTGCGCAGCCCGCCTGGCCGCGAGTGCAGCTGCACAGCCCTAGGGCCAACCCCCCCGATCCACGCTACATAGCGTGGATCGGGGAGGTTGGCCCTAGAGCTGCGCAGCCGCCCTCGCGGCCAGGCGGACTGCGCAGCGCGGCCAGAGGAAGCAGCAATCTTTGGAGAGGCAGGAGAGCCCGACCCGGGCCGTGGGGTCGGGAGCCGGCCCGGGGGGATAATGAGCGGGGGGACCCGGCGTATCGGCACGGAGGGCACGGACGGCGTCCTCCGTGCCTGAAACGACGATGCAGGTAATTAACTTTTTTTCCTCCGTTGGCCTCGTAAGTCCTTTAAGTATGGCTACTGCCTGAGGAAAAAAGCTGTTCCTCTGTCTAGAGGTTTTAGTTGTGATTGACCAGAATCTTACTCTTGAGGGCATGAGCTGGAAGATGGAGTGAGCTGGGTGAGAGGAGTCTGAGGCATCTTGGTCGCTCTCTTTCTGCACCTGCTAGCGTAAAGATCCTGCACGATATATACAGATATGACTATGGCAGGGATTAGATTATGAGCCCCTCTGAAGAACAGTTGAGTGACAAGACAATATACTCTGTACAGCGCTGCATAATATGTCAGCACTATATAAATAATAATAATGGACAACAGAATGGTTTCATTAAACTTTCCATCTTAGTATGGCATTCATTAAACACATAATTAATTAACCTTCTGCCGCCCGCGTCACGCCGATGGGCGTGGCCGCGGCGGCAGCCCTAGGACCGCCTAACGCCGATTGGCGTAAAGTCCTGGGGCTGTAATTTGCATGAGATCGCGCGCACGCTGCGCACGCATCTCATGCTTGGAGGGCGGAGCTCCGCCCCGCCTTCAGTCTCCGAGTGGCTATTGCGTGATCGCCGTCTATTTACACTGTGCAGCGCTGCGATCCCCTGGGGGACAAGAGAGCGATTGCCTCTCATAGGCAGAAGCCTATGACAGCCGAGGACATATTTAAAGAAACACTTTTTTAAAAAAAAAAATCACTGACAAATTTATTTATTTAAAAAAAATAAACATGGGGGAGCGATCAGACCCCACCAACAGAGAGCTCTGTTGGTGGGGAGAAAAGGGGGGGGGAATCACTTGTGTGCTGTGTTGTGCGGCCCTGCAGCTTAGCCTTAAAGCTGCAGTGGCCAATTTTACTAAAAATAGCCTGGTCACTAGGGGGGTTTAGCCATGCAGTCCTCAAGTGGTTAATGGAGTGGTCTTGCAAGCCTTGCTTGGGTTCATTCAAAATAACCTATTTATACCCTGCACCTGGGCTATATCAGACAATAACAAGAATTGTAGAATTGCCACTGCCGAATTCTCTGCAAGGGCCCTGAAGACCATTGTTCACTTAACGGGAGATCTGGGGGTGCCCAGCAGCTGGCTCAGGGGCCCTGGTCAATTGCCCAGCTTTGTCCTATGGAAACGAAGGTGAGATCGTTTATTTCATGATTGATATCTTTAACAGTCCATGCGCATTGTACAAATTTTGGCACATTTTATTTCTCTTAGAGGCGGTTAATAGCACAAAGTGAATGTTAGGATCAAAATCACTACTTTATCAATTCTTAGAAGGAGCTGCCCAGTGGGCCACTGGAGTCTTGTTTCAGAAAGAAAACTATCAAAGAAGTTACTGCCCTATTGTCCAATATTCATTTCCTACAGCTGCCTTTTAAATTCGTTAAGATATGGATACATACAGTAAAAATGTTGACCTATTAGCTGAGACCAAAACTTAGAAAATCTGTTACCAATATTTTACCATCATCTTTGTGAGGAACTTGTGGATTTAGTTTTCTACATTTCTTCCTATCACTTGGCCTTCCTTTAATAATCTCCTCCTTCTTACTAATAACTTCTTCTAATTCCTTTCCCCAGACCTCAACATAAACCACTTCCTAATGCCTAACTCCAACCTTACTTCTCAAAGTAACCTCTTCCTAATACCAACCTTACCTACTGACGTAAACCATTCCTTACTTCCTTACATAAACCACTTCTTATTGCCTAACTAACATCCTTTACTACATACACACCTTGCTGATGCCTACTTCTAAACTGTTAATCCTAATTGTTAAATAATACCTCCCACTCCCTTAAAGTGCTAATTACAGCCATAAACCATTCAACTTCTGAAGACAGAGGTAAAACAAGGTCAATTGTTCATGCATTTTCACTCTGGGACACTTAATGGACTGCTACTGATTAGAGATAGTAAAACATTCAATCTACTTTGTGAATGTTTAAATATAAAAGAAAATGTTAAGATACTTTAAAAAGTAATTTTAGGAGTAGGAGGATAAACATAATTGTTTATTTCATCAGTTTATTTTCACTTCAGGTTCACTTTAACGCTAACCCTCCCAAAATAGCTCTTTAGGCTAACTGCTAACATTAGCCAACAATCACCAAAGTTGTATTGTTTGTGCACTAATGCTCAGTTATTGTATAGCTAAACAACTTATATTGCCATTATATATAGCCCCATTTTGCACTTGGCATTATGCTGTAAATGATATTAGGTATTCAGCTATTCAATAACTAAGCTCCGGTGCCAACACAACTGTCCCAAGTAGTGACTTGTTGCTGCTACTGTTTAGAGTTGATCGCAAGGACCACACCCAACTGAAGCATTGTTCAAAGGTCTTGGTTCATTAATTAGGTATGTCTCTGTTTTGACAATTCCTAAACAGCGGAATAGAAAATAGCCAAGTTACTAGATTTTTTACAAAACCTTAAATATTCCTGTTGGCATGGAAGGTTTAAAGACTGTAATGTGGTATAGCATAATAATAAAATAGATGTAAGTTCTAGGTGTTATCTCTGCGTATTGTAATCTGATCCTATTACTAATGCCAGAATATCCTTGAGCTTTATGTGTAAATGAGTGCTAAGAACCTAATTAAATATTACCTACGGCAAAGGTGGTCTGATGGACCCTTAATTGTTTAAGGCAATGTATTATGTATTATTATTTTTGAATAGTGCATTGCTCATTTTTATTACAGATTTGGTGTCTAAGGTCAGGAATATGCTTGATAAGAACTTGTTATTTCATTTTCACGTACTTTGACATTATAAGCCTCCAAAAGACGTTCTAAAGCATAATTCTCTTCTGACGAAAAAAGCAAAGCTGTTTAACTGGACTTGGAGTATAGTGGAGATATCCAACTATGCGGGGCAAGTTGCATGAAACTGTTACCAGTCTGATGGTCAAATCTAGATAAATTCTGTAAGTCTCAATGATATTCATGTTGGTTTCATATTTAAAAACGTAGTAATGCTTTGTTCACATTATAAATCGCCAGCGCTATTGCAAGCGCTGAGTGATTTATACTGTGATTTTTGAAGAGCTTTTCCCTGCGATTTGCGCTTAGAAAATCGATGATTGTTTTTTCACTTCCTAAAGTCAGTCAGAAAGTGAACTCTTTAACCCGGAAAATGAATAAATACAATGTATTTATTCATAAAAGCGCTCTGGAAATTGGTCTACAAGTTTTCCACATTTTATTTGAAGTTTTCCACATTTTGTCATATTGCTGCCACAAACATGAATCAATTTTATTGGAATTCCACGTGAAAGACCAATACAAAGTGGTGTACACGTGAGAAGTGGAACAAAAATCATACATGATTGCAAACATTTAAAAAAAAATAACTGCAAAGTGGGGTGTGAGTAACTATTCAGCTCCCTGAGTCAATACTTTGTAGAACTTTGTAGCTGCCAGTCTTTCAGGGTATGTCTCTACCAGCTTTGCACATCTAGAGACAGAAATCCTTGCCCATTCTTCTTTGCAAAACAGCTCCAACTCAGTCAGATTAGATTGACAGCGTTTGTGAACAGCAGTTTTCAGATCTTGCCACAGATTCTCGAACCATTCCATTGTTGCCCTGGCTTTATGTTTAGGGTCGTTGTCTTGCTGGAAGTTGAACCTCCACCCCAGTCTCAAGTCTTTGCAGTTATTTATTTGTAAAAGATGTTTGGAATAATGTATGATTTTCGTTCCACTTCTCACGTGTACACCACTTTCTATTAGTCTTTCACGTGGAATTCCAATAAAATTGATTCATGTTTGTGGCGTAATATCACAAAATGTGGAAAACGTCAAGGGGGCTGAATACTTTTGCAAACCACTGTATAGAAGTGAAGTCAATCATAAATCAAAAAGAAATGAGAGAAAACTTTTGAAACTTTTGTTTACATGGAAAATCCTTGTTCTTGTCTAATGCAGATACAAAAAAAAAAGCATACCATAAAAAGAAATGTCTGTTAGGTGAATAATTTGCTGCCATGATGTACAGCTAGCCCCAGCAGCCAATGGCTTTTAAATATTGCAGCTTTTAGCATTCTACAGATCAGTGCCCCGAATATTACACCTCTGACATGTGTTTGAAAAAAATTGTACATTCATTTTTTTCACCGTTTAAGACACTGACATGTTGTTGTTGTATTGCATTGCACTAGCAGTGATCTTACCAGAAAGATGTTTGAAAAAATTGTAAATTAAATTTTTTTAACTGTTTAAGACGCTGATTATACAATACGTATAAGGTTGCACTAGCACTGATCCAAGAAGAAAGAATGATCCTCAAGCACCAAATAAATCCAAGTATGTTGGCCGTGACCTTATTAGCCAAATGGAGAACATACAACTAAAAATGTAAATGTGATTGTTACAAACATGGGTTCTTAGGTGCAGAGTGGGGGAGTTGGGGGCTAGAAAACCAACCAGTATTGCTTCGATCTGACGCTTGGTCACAAGTAGTGTTGGGCTAACAGTGTTCGCCACTGTTCGGGTTCTGCAGAACATCACCCTGTTCGGGTGATGTTCGAGTTCGGCCGAACACCTGATGGTGTTCGGCCTTTTAAGTTCGGGTTCGCCCCGAACTACTGAATGGCCGCCAAACAGGGCCCTGTTCGCCTGAACATGCCGCAATACGGCCCCCCTATGGGGTCGCAGGCATAAGGGGGGAGCATGCCCCGATCGCGGGGGGGGTCGGAAATTCCCCCCACCCCCTCCGCTAGCGCTCCCCCCTCTGCCCGCTTCCCCATAAAAAAAGTTTAAGGCAAGTTAAATAGTACTTGGTGGCTGGCCTGGCACTGGCAGTGGAGTGAGGAGGAGGAGGAGTCCAAGTAGCAGAGTGACGCGTTGAGGCCGGGCAGCGGGCGGTTCAGCGGTAGTACCCTTGTGGTACTTCCGCCCTTTCTCTGACCTCACGTCCTCTACGTGATGACGCATACGAGGGTACGCGTGACGCGTACCCTCGTATGAAGAGGACGTGAGGTCAGAGAAAGGGCGGAAGTACCACAAGGGTACTACCGCTGAACCACCCGCTGCCCGGCCTCAACGCGTCACTCTGCTACTCGGACTCCTCCTCCTCCTCACTCCACTGCCAGTGCCAGGCCAGCCACCAAGTACTATTTAACTTGCCTTAAACTTTTTTTATGGGGAAGCGGGCAGAGGGGGGAGCGCTAGCGGAGAAGGTGGGGGAAATTTCCGACCCCCCCCCCCCGCGATCGGGGCATGCTCCCCCCTTATGCCTGCGACCCCATAGGGCCCCCAAAATGGGCATGTTCGGGGGTCCCATTGACTTCCATTGAGTTCGGCGTTCTGGCCGAACATGCCGAACATCTGGCCCATGTTCGGCCTGTTCGGCCCGAACCCGAACATCCAGGTGTTCGCCCAACACTAGTCACAAGTGGTCCAGAGCTCACGGAACACCTAAGAACCCATTTTTTGTAAAAACCACAGTCACATTTGTGGTGCAATTGTGCTCTCACAATTCAGCCAATAAAGTCGGGGCTTTGTCCTATATACTTGAAAATGCCTTTTTTCTTACAGTACAGACCTCAGCGTATACAACTACCAAGGTTGGGCATTGGTTTAGGGAGTTGGGCATTCATTTGAGTGCTTCTCTGAGAAAGGGCTGTAAGGATGAAACCATAGTGTATTGCCGGTCAGTAAAAGTTCATGGGATTAGGAGCTTTCATAGTTATGTGTCTACTTCTGTGTCCACATGAAGCAGGTTGGGGGTCTATGTCTATTTAATGGACTCTGTAAATTGCTAGCTCTTTCTTTGCACATGTACTGTATATACCATGGATACTCTTTGGAGAACTGACTGTGTATGTATTTGGGGTGCTCCATAGGAATCTGTATTTATGTAACTTTGGGGGTGAGGCTGACTTGGTTTATATAGTGTAGGGGTTATGCCTGTCATCAATATTTGGGAGGCTCTGTGGAGTCTGTTTCTGACCATATACTTAAGTAATTCATAAAAGGCATAGTGGTGTGGGTCTGTCTTGATGTTACAGTGGTTTTATATATTTGGAGTGTTGTTCATTTTTAAATATTGGATAACATACAATTTACTTATTTAACCGTGTTTGTACTCATTGTGCTAACTCATACATTAATGCTCTGCATGTTATCCATACTGTACAGAAAAGGGGGTAGGGTGGACATACCGTCATCTTTACCTTGGGTGCTAAAGGATCCCAGAAGTGACAAATGCTTTAGCCTGAAGTATTCAATTATTAAAGGAATCATCAATAAAAATTGGCTGCCCCACGATTTACTTACCCGGGGCTTCCTCCAACCCCGTGCAGCTGACATGTCTCACACTGCATCTCCGCTTGCCCGGGGGTCCCCGCCAGTGCACAGGCTGACCCCGAGGTCGACCTTACTGTGCCTGCATGAGCGCCACTTGTCAATTATGTCCGTGTTGTCCGCAGCGTACTGCGCATGCTGCCTACCATCCTCTGCCCACACCTACACACCACAATCACTTATGACCAGAAGCTAATGCTGACCTGACTTCACCACACATATAAAAGCACCCAATGCTGACAGGCTATTTGCCAGCTTCTCCAGAGGCCAGAGTAGGTATGACTTTGGACCTCCTATGCCATTCAAAAAAATGCTATTCTCATTGCAGGACACGTTCAGCACCTTGGAAAGCTCCTGCTCTGTGGCAATTGTACCAAAACACTCAAGGAGCTGACGCTTCACCTAGTAAGCGGTGCACGGACATATTCACTAGCCTGTGGTGAAAACACCATATGCGAGTTGAGCACAGCAAATTTTCCACTGCTTCCACTGCGCAATTAGCGTTACCTGCATTACCCAAGTGATGCCCAAATGGCTTATGTAATTGGCATAACACTATTTGCATCGCAAGCGTTACACTAGCAATGTGGTGGCTGCCCAAGTAACAGGGCTCATAGTAATTGTGTGATGTTGTGTGTACTACTTTAGTTGAGTAAATACCTGTAAATTGCATGGCCGTTTTACAGTTGGTTATTGAATATTCCCCATTTTGAGTTTGATTAGAAGAATAAATTCAGTCAGTTTCCCAGCATTGAATAAAAAATGATGTATTGGTGAAGATTTATTTGAATTATTAGTGTGATGTTTTTGATACAGTTTTCACAATTTTGCGTGCACATCCAGATGTGTGCCTGGCTTTCAGGGGCATGAAGAGATAATTTGCATAATCAGGAGTGATGCATAATGGGAAACAACAGTTGCTCACTTAAAGCTAATTTATCAAAAATACCTTCTGTTTTAAGTAGGCAACAACATATTCCATGAAGACTGACCTAACTGGGATTTGAGACTGGGACTGAGATTTCTAGGCACCTAGCTACCACATTGCCTACCAGGAGTGTTAGCAATGCCATAGGTAAATCACGAGAGGTTGAGGTATGGGGCAGTGGCTAGGCAGTCCTGTTGCTCTCTCCCCAAAATATAGCACAGGAAGCCATGTACATTACTGTACTGGAGAAAGCCCTTCATCTGGCTCTGAGCTTTTCTAAGTAGTCAAAAGTGTAGGAAGCAGGCCTGGATTAACATCGCAGGAGCCTATAGGCACAGATGTCCTGGCACCTTAGACTTCACCCTCCATGAACCTACAACCCCCAACAAACTGCACCACAAGTGTGCTGGCTGTCCCAGCTGTCCCTTCTCCCTTACTTCCCTTGCCCATCATAGATAGCTACAGGTGCCCTTTAGTATTAGGTAGCCAGAAGTACCTTCAATATTAAATAACTAGAGGTGACCCTAAGTATTAGGTAGCTAGAAGAACCTCAGTATTAAGTAGCTAGTGGTGCCCCTGACTGAAGGGAGATCTATAGGGAAGGAGGGAGGCGCTAGTAGGAAGTGACATCACGAGTCACATTATGTGTTTTAGGCATCAACTGAATATTGGAATGGATGATTGAAAATCTGCCTCCTACTGTACTACACAGCTGGGAGCAAAACTGTGCTGAGGAGCAGAGGCTGAACTGAAGGAGGAGCGGGGCAAAATCTGACAAAAGAGACTCTAAACCAACGTCTTGAATCCCTTATAGGCCCCATTGCAGCAGTTATAACTGCCATTGCTATAGTTACGCCGCTGCCTGCAGTTCTTCTCTGGCTAGCAATGATCTATATTGAATCTAATATACCTCAGTCATTGCAAGATTTTCCCACAATCTGTGATAGCAGATCCCATTTTTTTTAATTCTTTTTCATCCTCCTGGGTTTTCCTTTATTCATGTCTTTGGTTAATTATTTAACACAGTGTGATGGTTGGGAGTAAGGAAATGTGCAGATATCACAGCATTTGTCATGTTCTCCTTTTTGACATTTCAAGAAATATATAAATACGCTAAAATGATGTGGATAAGTAACTGGCAATTGCAAAGAGTAAGTATCAATTCTCCCTGTCACATTTAATTAAATTGTGCAAAGAAATAAAAATCTGCCTTTATGTAATGCTTACACTTCCGAGATTAGCATAGGAGATGGGCAAAATAATTGAATGCCACACATTGGAAAACCACCCACATACACAATGTGAAAGAGTTACAATGAATAAATGACATATGCTAACAGCTCTGTAGTTTATGAGTAGCTCTCTCCTAATGAGGCTTTAAATGCAGATATTAAAAGACTGACAGAGGGTATGGATTTCACGACTGCCTTATTGGTTCACAATGGCGGTGAGACATCGGGGTCTATGCCAATGTACATCTCCCACTGCAGCTGTATCCTATGACAGCGAAGTGTTAACAGGTTTGTCACATTTCTGAAAAAAAAAGATGGAAATGTGTTTTTTTAAAATGTGTGCATTTATTACATGCTTCTGAAGGAGGGCATCCCCCAAAACACTCAGAGCAGAAGTATAATCTATATCATATGCATTAAATACAAAAAAATATTAAATTAATAAGTCATATTTAAGACATATCTTACATTGTTAAGTACAAATTTTAACATTAAAGTATAAGTATTTGTACAGACCAAGGTCTGTATATTAACATAACAGTACATTTGGTCAATAATGCCTGAAATTTTTTCATGGTGATACAAATTTTGTTGCATTTTGTGTATAGCTTGAAATTGGATTAATCCAAAGTGGACGCAACTCCACAATTCCAAACTGCATACAAACTGCAAGAAAATTTGTGTCAATGCGGAAAACTGGCATCTCATTGGTCAACTCTAAAGGTGCACACAAGTATAAAGCACACACACGATCTTCTTTTGTCAACCTCCTCGCATTCACGTATACAAGATTTCTCAAATATACTGTAGATACAGACAGACACAAAACATTTAAGTCTCCTGGCAGACTCAAAGCGCAAGAGCTGCAGCCACTCGGATGTGCTCTATAGGCAGTAGCAGTGTGTTAGGGAGTCTTGCCCGAGGTCTCCTACAGAATAGGCACTGGCTTACTGAACAGAAAGAGCTTGAATTCATCCCTGGTCTCCTGTGTCAGAGGCAGAGACCTTCACCAGTACACTATTCAGCCACTACAGCCACCTAAAAACCCATATAAACTAAAAACACACTGCCACTGACCAACCAGACGGCATGACCAACCACATGAAAACCCGTTGACACAACCTTGTACATACATGGCCAATTGCACAATATCAGCCCAACAATCATGTGAGATAATCCGCCGGTTGGATCGTGCAAACTGCCTGTTGTCATTTGCTCGTCTAGTCCTTTGCCACACGTACACACGCCCATTCGCCCAACTATCATCCAACAGACCAAGTTTGGATGATAGTTGGGCGTGATAGTTGGGCAGAATAGTTGCAGATTAGTTGCGGAATAGTTGCACATGTGTACAAGCCTTTAAAACTGAACTAAACACCAAATTTTTGAACAGAAGCGCCATCAACAATAAAAATGTCTAAAAACTGTTTAAAAGTTCAGGTGGACTTACCTCCCTTGCAGATTAACAGACTGATAGCCCTTATTTTCAAACAAAATAACATTTATTAGGTACTACACAATGCTCGTTTCGCAGGTCACAATCCCACTTCATCAGGCAAATAACGGAGAAAACGAAGGGAGTCTGTGTAACAGCCAAGCACCTCTGTGAATACAGAACTAACTCTTGATGAGCCGTCTTCAATTTAAAAGGAACATTAAACCTAATGGGTAATTGCAACATAAGACAGTATGGCAATCAGGTGGCTATCTGGTAAGTTAGCCTCAGAATTTGGTGTAGGGCTGTCTATTCATAGAACCTCTTCTGCTGTTGAGGTGCGTGCAGGCTAGTACCAACAAGGTACAGACCATGTGTTCTTCTTGTAAGGGCGTATCTCACATGTCTACTACGGAGAGGGGAGAACTGCCAGAAAAGTGTGGGGTTGTAAATTGTGTATGACTGCTTTACAAACATTGTTTGATACGTTTAACTAACTATAATGACAAAATCAAGTTTATTTATGTATTACTATATACAATAATACAATACAATAACATTTCTGTAGCGCTTTTCTCCCATAGGACTCAAAGCGCTTAGGCTCTCTTAGATTCAGTGGTTGGTAATAGTGTTGGGCGAACAGTGTTCGCCACTGTTCGGGTTCTGCAGAACATCACCCTGTTCGGGTGATGTTCGAGTTCGGCCGAACACCTGATGGTGTTCGGCCTTTTAAGTTCGGGTTCGCCCCGAACTACTAAATGGCCGCGAACAGGGCCGAACAGGGCCCCTGTTCGGCCGAACAGGGCCCTGTTCGGCCGAATACTGCCCCCCTATGGGGTCGCAGGCATAAGGGGGGAGCATGCCCCAATCGCGGGGGGGGGTCGGAAATTCCCCCCACCCCCTCCGCTAGCGCTCCCCCCTCTGCCCGCTACCCCATACAAAAGTTTAATGAAGTAAAACAGTACCGGTCTGGTGGTAGTGGGTGGCTGGCAGTGGGCGGCACTGTTTAGTGAGTGACTGAGGAGGAGGAGTCCGGAGAGTGACGCGTTGAGGGAGGCCGGGCAGCGGGCGGTTCAGCAGTAGTACCGTACTACTGCTGAACCGCCCGCTGCCCGGCCTCCCTCAACGCGGGATGTTCGTGGAGTTCGGGGTTCGGCGGGATGTTCGTGGAGTTCGGGGTTCGGCCCGAACATGCCGAACATCGCGGCCATGTTCGGCGAACTTTCCCGAACCCGAACATCCAGGTGTTCGCCCAACAGGCCAACACTAGTTGGTAATAGGATGAAGTATTCACACAACAAAAGTTATATTTCTGCAAATGCCAAACTGAACCGGCGGGTTTACAGTCTGGATTTAAACACATCCAGAGATGGAGCTGTCCTGATTTGCTGAGGTAAGGAGTTCCAAAACGTAGGAGCAGCATGACAGAAGGCTTTGGGACAAAAAGTTTCCAAGTGGACTCTGGGTATGACTAGATTATTAGAACCTGTGGATCTGAGATTGCAGGGATTGCTATGCAGCTGTAACATTTCTTTCATGTATCCAGGGCTCAGATTATTTAGGGATATTAAGTAATTTAAATGTCAGTAGACTGATCTTGATTCTTGAATAGGACCCTCCATTTTATAGGTAGCCAGTGAAGGGAGTGCAGGACTGGCGTTAAGTGGCAGTGATGGGGTTGGTTGGTTAACAGTCTGGCAGCAGTATTCTGTATGAGCTCTAGGCAGTACAAGTCCTTTTTTGGAAGGCCAGTGTAGAGAGCATTGCAGTAGTCCAGTAGGGATGTAATGAAGGCATGAACTAAGGTTGGTAGATTTTCTGGGGGGATGAGGTGCTTGATTTTTGCGATGTTCTTCAAGTAAAAATAAGATGATTTCACCACAGCAGAGATGTGAGTTCTGAAGTTTCAATCCCCATCAATTATAACTCCCAGGCTACACACATGATCAGAGCTGTGTAGATCCATGCCTCCTATTCCCAGTGGTTAAGTTGTTTTGTTGTCATGCGCTGCCCTCTGATCAGAAGGACTTCAGTTTTGTCTGCATTTAGTTTCAGCCAGTTGTTACTCAGCCATTGTTGTAGTTCACCTAAGCAGGCGGTTATAGTTGGAGTTGGGTCTGTCACACCAGGCTTGAAGGAAAGATATAGTTGGATGTCATCAGCATAGCAGTGGTATGTCAGGCCATGTTTTTGGATTCGTTTTCCAAGCGGTAACATGTAAATAGTGAAAAGCAGGGGAGAAAGGATTGAGCCCTGGGGCACCCCATACTTAAGTGGTACAGAGGTGGACAGGAAGGGCCCCAAAGACACTTTTTGGGTTCTGCCATTCAAGAAGGATTGGAACCACTGAACAACTATGCCATAAATGCTGCAGTATTCCTGTAGCCTGCTTAACAAGATGTCATGGTCAACTGCATCAAAGGCTGCAGAAAGGTCCAGCAGTACCAGGATGGAGCACTCTCCTCTGTCTCTTTTCATGAGCAGGTGGTTGCATATTTGAATGAGGGCAGTTTCAGTGCTGTGATGTTTCCTGAAGCCAAACTGGAATGGGTCAGAACTGTTGTTTTGTAGGATTTTGGCTTCTAGCTGGAGGTATATAGCTTTTTCAATTAGCTAACTCAGAAAGGGAAGGTTAGAGACAGGTCTGTAGCTGGTCATTGCATCCGGGTCCAGGGAGGGTTTTTTTAGGAGAGGCTTAGTTATTGCTTCCTTCAGTAAAGCAGGAAATATTATATAAACAATTTTGAGGAACACCGGTACAAACAGGTCGGGGCAGTTCAACATGAACTGTGTTGGGCCAGGATCCAGGTCACAGGTAGTTTGGAGGAGGTGAAGGAGGATGCTTGATGTGACTTCTTCATCAATTTCTTTGAAGTTTTACCAAGGTGTTACGTTGTCTCTGACTCTCTGCTAATGGTCTTCGGCGCTATATTAGATTCAGATGCTGTAAGTTGGATGGCGGACCTTATAGTGGAGACAGACTTTGTCTGAGAAGAAATGGGCAAATTGGTCACAGAGATCCTTTGAAAACTGGATATTAAGTTTTTGACATGCCGGGTTGCAGAGTTTTTACATTGTGCCGAACAGTTGGGCTGGTTTGTTAACTGCATTTGCAATCTCATGTGATAGAAAGGATTTTAATCTCAATATTTGCTACAATAAATTGACTAGGAAAGGTTCAAGTATCCCCAGAGCCCAACTCAAGTACCCCCAGAGTACAAGTACCATGTGTTAAGAACCTAGGTGTTGGACCAATGGTGGTGGCACATCCCAGGGTTAATTTAGAGAAAGCAAATCTTATTCTCTAGCACAGTGTTTTTCAACCAGTGTGCCGCGGCACACTAGTGTGCCGCGGCATGTTGCCTGGTGTGCCGTCCTCTTCCCAGCCCTCCCGCACGTCCCCGCGGCCGCCGCTGCTATTACCTTAGCAGCGGCCGCTCTCCCATCTCCAGTGCATGTGCTTATTTAAGGCAAGCAGCGTATCTCCCGGCTGCTCTGTGATGCGCAGGAATCAGGGCTCGGTTACCATAGTAACGGCGATACATATCGCCGCTACAGGAAGCCTCAGCTCTGCTTCCTGTCGCATCACAGAGCAGCCGGGAGATACGCTGCTTGCCTTGAATAAACACATGCGGTGGAGAGGGGAGAGCGGCAGCTGTTAATGTAATAACAGCAGGGACGAGCGGGGATGGGCGGGGGGCACCACCTGGCTATACTGGGGCACTATACCGGCTATACTGGGGCACTATTCTGGGGCACTATACTAGCTATACTGGGGCACTATACTGGGGGCACTATACTGGCTATACTGGGGCACTATACTCGCTATACTGGGGCACTATACTAGCTATACTGGGGCACTATACTGGCTATACTGGGGCACTATACTAGCTATACTGGGGCACTATACTGGGGGCACTATACTGGCTATACTGGGGCACTATACTAGCTATACTGGGGCACTATTCTGGGGCACTATACTAGCTATACTGGGGCACTATTCTGGCTATACTGGGGCACTATACTAGCTATACTGGGGCACTATACTGGGGCACTATACTAGCTATACTGGGGACACTATACTGGCTATACTGGGGCACTATACTGGCTATACTGGGGCACTATTCTGGGGCACTATACTAGCTATACTGGGGCACTATACTGGCCATACTGGGGCACTATACTGGCTATACTGGGGCACTATACTAGCTATACTGGGGCACTATACTGGCTATACTGGACACTATACTGGCTATACTGGGGCACTATACTAGCTATACTGGGGCACTATACTGGCTATACTGGGGCACTGTACTGGCTATACTGGGGCACTGTACTGGCTATACTGGGGCACTATACTGGCTATACTGGGGCACTATTCTGGCTATACTGGGGCACTATACTGGCTATACTGGGGCACTATTCTGGGGCACTATACTAGCTATACTGGGGCACTATACTGGCTATACTGGGGCACTATACTGGCTATACTGGGGCACTATTCTGGGGCACTATACTAGCTATACTGGGGCACTATACTGGCTATACTGGGGCACTATACTGGGGCACTATACTGGCTATACTGGGGGCACTATACTGGCTATACTGGGGGCACTATACTGGCTATACTGGGGCACTATACTAGCTATACTGGGGCACTATTCTGGCTATACTGGGGCACTATTCTGGCTATACTGGGGCACTATACTGGGGCACTATACTGGCTATACTGGGGGCACTATACTGGCTTTACTGGGGCACTATTCTGGCTATACTGGGGCACTATACTGGGGCACTATACTGGCTATACTAGGGGCACTATACTGGCTATACTGGGGCACTATACTAGCTATACTAAGGCAACTAAACTCCCTCCTACACTGGGGTAACTATGCTAGCTATGCAGCCGCACCCCAGCCCCCCAACCCCCTCATAGCCTGCTGCGCACGGCACTGTCCACTAGGTCGCGCAAACACCCTCCCCCCTGCTCTATGGTGCATAAATACGCTGGAAGTTTACATCGATTGTATAATCATGTGAAATGTTATTTCAATGGCTGTTTCTAAAGCACCAAACTGGCTTAAACCGAATGATCAACATTCTGATAAGTATGCAGCAAAATTATTTATTTTATTTAACCTTGTGCAATGTCAAAGGTTCAGATGTGCATACAGGTCACAGTCACTGCAATTACTATGATTTTTCAATGGGACATGTTTGCTTAATACAAATTAAATTTGATTTTCACAAGTCTCTAAAACAGTTCTGGTTTTCTTTGAGAATCACATATATGGCAAAATAAATAAATGTTTCAGTCGCAGGGGCGTAACTAGAAATCAATGGGCCCCCCTGCAAAACTTTGGATGGGACCCCCAATGCCAAACCGGGGGTAGAACAGCGCTGTACACAAGAGCCTGCTGAGCCCTGAATAGGGACTGTCCACAAATCTTTGTCTGCAAAAGTTTGTAGGATTCCTTAGCAGTGGCTGAGCAGATGCAGTTATTAAAGCAATTGTGCAGAGAGCAGAACTTTTTTTCTCTCCTTGCCCTTAGTTGTAGGTCTCTCAGGACGGGACCCCCTGTGGCTTCTGGGCCCCCCTGCAGATGCATCCCTTGCAGGGTCTATAGTTACGCCCCAGCAGTCAGGGAAGCCAAAGCTACTACCTTGTCTTTCACCCCATTAGATCTTGATCCTTCACACCCCACTGCACTGACATCTGAGTATATGAGATCAAACAAATTAAGGAGAACTCCGACAGCAGAAGTGAGGATACAGTACTGCAGCTAGCGTAGACTGAGTCTCTAACATTGCTTAATATTATCCAGACATATTAGTTACATAATTGACAGATATTTATTTATGCCTGGAGATTAACTTTAACATGAAATGCAATGAATGTTGTTTGTACAAGTTCATAATATCATTCCATAGGAAATCACATGAATGTTCTGTGGCAGACTTGTAAATGGACCCAACCCCTGGTTCTTATTATATTTTCAAATATAAAGATAAAAATGTAAAAAAAAAAAAGAATGATTGTTCCTTTTTAAATCATGCTTGAGGATAAGCAGAGCAGCCAGATTCCCAGTGAGCGACAGGCCTGAGCAATTCCATATAGCCTCATTAGACCATTGCATGTACTATAAAACCTAAGTTTTCTGCCATAATTGTTGACCAAGGGGCACTAAGTAAATTGCAATCAACTATCTTGAGCTTCCTCAATCAAGACTTGTCCCAATCAAAGGAGCAAGCCTAAAACTCCCAGATTTTAGAAATTACAGCCTTTGTCTATGACCACACATGCTATTCATTCACTACTTTAATCATAATTCACATCAAAAAAAGAGAAACTTCACGGCTGAAAGAGCAATCCTTTCAGTAATTGCAGATTTTTCCATTTAATATTAAGCCATCATTATCACACCACTACAGATAAAAGGTGTATCACATATACCATAACGTTCAGCATAAGAAGAAAACTTTTCAAACCTGAGTTGGCAGACTTTGATTTCTGTGTGTGTTTAGCAAGCATACAATTGTCTGAGCAATCTTTGATGTTGACGTTGGCCATAGTTTTTATAGCCAACTGAAGGATGTGAGGTCGCTATGTAGTGAAGTGACCCTCTCCATTCTCTGTTGTGTAATCAAGTGGAGTCAGATTCTTGAGACAAGATATGTTAGTGTTTACTGAATGCTGCTGTGCATAACCTTAGTATTATGATCTCTGAGCCTTACTCCTCCTTGAATACCCTCTGAATGAGCAGGACAAGGAAATGCATCATAGTCTTGTCTATTTCATACTCATTTTATGTACTAAACACTTGTGTGAAGAGAGCTGAACTTGCTTTCACCTCCCTCCCTGATCCACGCCGGTGACATTTTTTTTAAATCATTTTCTGTATTCACTCCAGGTCAACATGAAAGACTATGGGCCTCTTGTAGTCTGAAAGACACACCTACAGCAGCTGTAAACCTTCATTTTTGTCACATGACCAGTATTATAGTGGTACATTATTAGGTGCATGAGCTCTATAAATGTAGGTAAACATGCACTATCTTTACCATGTGTGTGGGAGCATATGAGTTAATTATCACTATGTATGCTTATAGCCCTGATATCTTCCACAGCACCTTCCACTGGCATACCAATGGAGGGGTTGGGGTGAAATGGGGGCCCTCTCCTGCTCCCCACATTGCAGTGTAAGCGGGGTGGAGCAGTTTATATTTACCCGCTCCAGCACTGTGTCGGGTCTCTCTCTCATTCTCCCCTCTATGCTGCCAGCCTCTGATGCCCAATGTATGCCATGTAATTGAGAATAGGAGAAAGGCAGGATAGAGCATGCAGCTGCCGGGAAGTAGAGGAGACCTGAGGCAGGGCTGTAGCAGATAAATATGCTCTGCCCTGCTGTGCTTACTGTATAGGGGGTAAGGGGTTTGAGGAGGGGTTATTTGGGGGGAACACGTGTGACTGGCCATGTATGGTGGGATTAAAGGGGTCTCATGGCAACAATTTTGCTTGGGAACCGGTTTACTAATCCCTACCAAAGTCAAAGTCTACTATCCAAAATTTAGTCTAATACTGGGAATACACGGCTCGATTCTGAGCTATTGAGATAGCTCGATAGATCATTTCCGACATGTCCGATCTCCCGCCCAATTGTTTCCGCGCTTGATTCTGCATGGAGGACAATGGCAAACGATAAGAAAAATGAGTGGAAGATAAGAGAATTGCCCGCAGAATCGAGCGTGGAAAACGATCGGGCGCGAAATCGAACTGCAAAATCAAGCCGTGTATGCCCAGCATAAAGCCAGTTTCAGGGGAACGAATTACCTTTCTAGTATGTTTTTTGCAGTTGTGTGGAGTAGTGATGGGCCGAACCTCTGATTTTAGGTTCGCGAACCGGGTTCGCGAACTTCCGCGGAAGGTTCGGTTCGCGGAAAAGTTTGCGAACCGCAATAGACTTCAATGGGGAGGCGAACTTTGAAAAATAGAAAAAATTATGCTGGCCACAAAAGTGATGGAAAAGATGTTTCAAGGTGTCTAACACCTGGAGGGGGGCATGGCGGAGTGGGATACACGCCAAAAGTCCCGGGGAAAAATCTGGATGTGACGCAAAGCAGTGTTTTAAGGGCAGAAATTTGCTGCTGGCAGTGGGACACACAGTATGAATTAGCAATGCTGTCTAAGCAACACAAGTGTATCACACACACAGGTAGTAGTCACTGAATGTGCTGCTGCTGCTGGCAGTGCCAGTGGGACAGACAGTATGAATTAGCAATGCTGTCTAAACAAGACAAGTGTATCACACACACAGGTAGTAGTCACTGAATGTGCTGCTGCTGCTGGCAGTGGGACACACACAGTATGAATTAGCAATGCTGTCTAAACAACACAAGTGTATCACACACACAGGTAGTAGTCACTGAATGTGCTGCTGCTGCTGGCAGTGGGACACACAGTATGAATTAGCAATGCTGTCTAAACACCACAAGTGTCAGTTTCAAACAGAGAAAAAAAAATTGATCACAGCAGGATGAGCTCTGAAAAGAGCTTTTCTGGGGCGCTATTATAGCAATAAGATTCAGCTAAGCAAGCTAAGAAGGCAAGAGCCTGACTAATCTGTCCCTAGGAGAACAAGTCTGCAGCAGCTGTCCCTATTCTATCTCTAGCAGGCACACGAGTGAGGCTAATGGCCGCCGGAGCCTGCCTTATATAAGGGGGGGTAGGGCACCAGGGCTTAGCGTAGCCTGATTGGCTACAATGCGCCTGCTGACTGTGATGGAGAGGGTCAAAGTTGACCCTCATAGAGCATTATGGGGCGAATCGAACTTCCGGGAAAGTTCACCTTCGCCGGCGAAGGCGAACCACCCAATGTTCGCCTGGAACCGTTCGCCGGCGAACCGTTCTGCCCACCTCTAGTGTGGAGGAACCCTGGATGCCCAAAAGAAACCCATTCAAACATCCATACACTTTGAGTACAGTTAACTGTTTCCTTCAGTTATGTATTTTTGGGGTGCTTTTAGTAGAAAACAGATTGTGATGGCATTTACTGTATATCTTACAAGAAAAGCTCACTTACTTGTTTTTTTTTAGTTATTTCAGCAAAGCCAAAATACAAATGTTATGATTACATAAAATACAGTATTACGCCTACTTAACGTTTCATTTTGAAATCTATAAATAAAAACATAACACAGTGGTTTAAAAATATTTTTAATTTTGTATTCTGTTTAGTTACCTTTAAAGGCACATATACAACTAATTTTCTCATCAGTGTCTCTAGTGCAGGCTCTATGATGCAAATTCACACCTCTTTATTAGAATATCAAAGATAATACTTTCACTCTTTCTTTATGACTGCCACTCTAGCCAATGTAGCCGACAATATAGTAATATTCTATTAATTAACAAATCACACGTTTGGTATTTATTTTGACAGATTCCCATTTGTGTAATCTACACATCTATATAACATTTTTCCCCTGCATGTACAAAGTGTGTTTTGCAAACCTTTCCCTCCTGAATTCTCGCTTGAATTTGCAAGAAATACATGGTAGACCACAAACTTGAGAATAATCTTAGTACAATGATAACAATAATTAATGATAATGCTGATAACAGCTGTTTCTGTTATTTTCAAATTATTAGAACAGATATTATTTCTACTACTGCTATTGGTACTAATGTTACTAATACTGCTGCTCTTGCTTCTACTTTGGTGTTTTTATTCTTGAAACCATTATTAAATGATTTGTTATATTTTAATATTGGGAATACTATACCAAAGTGTAGGAATTAATTATAGTATTCAATAGCAGTACCGGTAGTAGTAGTAGCTGCAGCAGTACTAGTAGTAGTAGATTATTTATAGTAGTACCATTGCTCCCAACTGTCCCTCTTTTGGAGGAACATTCCCTCTTTAGGAACTCAATCCTTTTGTCCCTCTTTCCTCCTCATTTGTCCCTCTTTCTGGACTGAAATTGCGCAATTTTCAATTTTCGATTTTATTTGATTAGCCGCACCCAGGCTATGCATATACATAGGTTAGGATTTAGTTAGTGTTAGGCCCCTCCCATGGAGGATCGACTTCTTCGCAGTGGGAGGGACAAGTACTTAATAGGTTGCATGCAAGCTGTTACAGGAAACTAACATCTTCCTCCAGTGGTAGACAGGTCATGTGTATGCTCGGTGTGTATTATATCCCACAAGTGGGGCTTGCACTCTTTTGCAGGTAGGCACTTGCCTGTTTTTAAGTAGCGCTGTTCATTTCCTTGCTATGTACTAATTTATTTCGTTTTTGGTCAGCTGCTCCCACTTAACAGCCATGCTTTTGGTGTATATGCAGAGCTTCTGTTTGGGTTCAAGGTGCGTTTGTAGTTTCTGGGGGGGCTCAGCGCACCTCTGATTGGAGGCCATTCGGAGGCGGCCTGGTGTTGCGCTGATCCACCTTTTGCGCAATTTTCAATTTTCGATTTTATTTGATTAGCCGCACCCAGGCTATGCATATACATAGGTTAGGATTTAGTTAGTGTTAGGCCCCTCCCATGGAGGATCGACTTCTTCGCAGTGGGAGGGACAAGTACTTAATAGGTTGCATGCAAGCTGTTACAGGAAACTAACATCTTCCTCCAGTGGTAGACAGGTCATGTGTATGCTCGGTGTGTATTATATCCCACAAGGGGGGCTTGCACTCTTTGCAGGTAGGCACTTGCCTGTTTTTAAGTAGCGCTGTTCATTTCCTTGCTATATAAACTGCGCTATTGATAAATAACGTTAGTGTGTGCCGTTTTTCTTATTTTTTCCCTGTGCGTCATTATTATGCAGTACTAACGATAAATAGCGATAAGCGTATATTTTTAATGCGGCACCATCTTTATGCATAGGCGCTGTGCGCCATTATTCACTGATCTAGGGGGGGGTAATGTAAAACTTGCACTGGGGCCCATAGCTCCTTAGCTATAGAGATGTCGCGAACCACCGATTTTCGGTTCGCGAACCTTCGCAGAAGGTTCGGTTCGCGGAGAAGTTCGCGAACCGCAATAGACTTCAATGAGGATGCGAACTTTGAAAAATAGAAAAAATTATGCTGGCCACAAAAGTGATGGAAAAGATGTTTCAAGGGGTCTAACACCTGGAGGGGGGCATGGCGGAGTGGTATACATGCCCAAAGTCCCAGGGAAAAATCTGGATTTGACGCAAAGCAGCGTTTTAAGGGCAGAAATCACATTGAATGCTAAATTGCAGGCCTAAAGTGCTTTAAAACATCTTGCATGTGTATACATCAATCAGGGAGTGTAATTAGAGTTCTGCTTCACACTGACACACCAAACTCACCGTGTAACGCACAGCAAACAGCTGGGCAGATCGCTCAAAACACCCGAACGACAGTCTGTACACACGCCCGATTTAGCATGTGGACGACTGAACGACGGGACGTTCAAATGACCTGTCGTTCGGAAAAATCTGACGTGTGTATGGGCCTTAATGATCACGAAGGGGGATGGGCACATGTACATGCCTTTTGTTTATTTGTTGCAGCCGCCCGCAGTGCAGCCAGAAAAATAAGGCAGGCATGTACACGCACCAGAAAAATTAGTGTAGTGGTCGCTGCTAGCAGCAGCTTTAAAAATTCAGGAATCCGCCTAGAGTCCTGGACCCTGTTCGTGGTGGCGGAGAAGGCAAGCGGCCTGCAGGCAGAGATGCTGTGTGTGGGGACTGACTTAGTCTTCGGTTGTGCAGTAGCCCTCTGTGATCCATTCCTCATTCATTTTGATAAAGGTCAGGTACTGAACACTGTCGTGACTTAGGCGACTTCTCTTCTCAGTAACTATGCCTCCAGCTGCACTGAAGGTCCTTTCTGACAGGACGCTTGCGGCAGGGCAAGAGAGAAGTTGTATGGCAAATTGGGACAGCTCTGGCCACAGGTCAAGCCTGCGCAACCAGTAGTCCAAGGGTCATCATCGCTTTTTGCAGTGTCTACATCCACACTCAAGGCCAGGTAGTCAGCTACCTGCCGGTCCAGGCGTTGGTGGAGGGTGGATCCGGAAGGACTATGGCGAGGAGTTGGACTAAAGAATGTCCGCATGTCCGACATCACCCTGAGATCGCTGGAGCATCCTGTCCTTGCCTGCGTGGACTTGGGAGGAGGAGGGTTACTGTCAGTGGTACCTTGATTACGTTGTGCAGCCACATCACCCTTAAACGCATTGTAAAGCATCATCGACAGCTTGTTCTGCAAGTGCTGCATCCTTTCGGCCTTCTATTGAGTTGGTAACAGGTCCGCCACTTTGTGCCTGTACCGAGGGTCTAGTAGCATGGCCACCGAGTACAGGTCATTCGCCTTGAGTTTTTTGATACGGGGGTCCCTCAACAGGCTGGACAACATGAAAGAGGACATCTGCACAAAGCTGGATGCAGACGTACTCTCCATCTCCTCTTGCTCTTCCTCAGTGACGGGACGCAACTCCTCTTCCTCCCCCCAGCCACGAACAATACCACGGGAACGTGGAGCAGCAGAAGCCCCCTGTGACGGCTGCCGCGGTTGTTCTTCTTCCGCCGCCTCTTCCTCCTCCACAGAAACACCTTCCTCATCATCACCATCATCAGAGTCTGACTCCTCTCCTTCCCCACACGACTCCTCTTCTTCCTCCTCCTCCTCCTCCCCCCTCTGTGCTGCCGCAGGTGTTGTGGAAACATCGGGTTCGGATGTAAATCGCCCCCACGACTCCTGCTGCTGTAACTGTTCTCGTTCACGCTCCTCCACAGCTGTATCCACCACTCTACACACGGCATGCTCCAGGAAGTAGGCGTAGGGGATCAAGTCGCTGATGGTGCCCTCATCGCGACTCACCAGTTTGGTCACCTCCTCAAAGGGCTCCATGACCCTGCATGCATTTCGCATCAGTGTCCAGTTGTTGGGCCACAACATCCCCATCCTCCCAGATTGTGTCCTTGTACTGTAATGATACAGGTACTGGGTGACGGCTTTCTCCTGGTCTAGCAGGCGAGAGAACATCAGCAGTGTGGAATTCCAGCGAGTCAGGCTATCGCAAATCAGGCGTCTCACCGGCAAGTTGTTTCTACGCTGAATGTCCGCAAAGCGTGCCATGGCCTTGTAAGAGCGCCTGAAATGCCCACACAACTTCCTGGCCTGCTTCAGGACGTCCTCTAAGCCTGGGTACTTGGACACAAATCTTTGCACGACCAGATTCAGCACATGTGCCATACAGGGTATGTGCGTCAGCTTTCCCAAATTCAACGCAGCAATGAGATTGCTGCCGTTGTCACACACCACGTTGCCGATCTCAAGCTTGTGCGTGGTCAGCCATTGCTTCACCTGTTTGTTAAGAGCAGCCAGGAGAGCTGCTCCAGTGTGACTCTCCGCTTTCAGGCAAGACATGTCTAACACTGCGTGACACCATCGTACCTGGCATGCAGCATAGGCCCTGGGGTGCTGGGGCTGTGTAGCTGGAGAGGAGATCGCGGCACCAGCCAAGGAGGAGGAGGAGGATGACGACAGCAAAGCGGTGGTAGCAGGTGGAGAGGAGGTGGCTGGAGGCCTGCCTGCAAGCCGTGGAGGTGTGACAAGTCGGTCCACTGTGCAGCCACATACTCCCTGCTTGCTGCCATCGGTCACCAGGTTGACCCAATGGGCTGTGTATGTAATGTAGTGGCCCTGCCCGTGCTTGGCAGACCAGGCATCCGTGGTCAGGTGGACCCTTGACCCAACGCTGTGTGCCAGAGAAGACACCACTTGCCTCTCAACTGCACGGTACAGTTTGGGTATGGCCTTTTGTGAAAAATAATTGCCGCCTGGTATCTTCCACTGCGGTGTACCAATGGCCACAAATTTACGGAAAGCCTCCGACTCCACCAGCTTGTATGGTAATAGCTGGCGAGCTAATAGTTACGCCACGCCAGCTGTCAGACCCCGGGCAAGAGGGTGACTGGCAGACATTTGCTTCTTACGCTCAAATACTTCCTTCATGGACAGCTGGGTACTGCTGTGGGCAGAGGAGAAGGAACCGCTGAAGGGAAGAGGCGGTGTGGAGGAGGGTGGCTGTGAAGGTGCACGGGAGAAAGTGGATGAAGACGATGCACCTGAAGGAGGAAGAGGAGAAGGAGGGTGGCTTGTCTTTTGAGGGGTGCTGCTTTTCCTCAGGTGTTCTTGCCATAGCTGTTTGTGCCTTCTCTCCAGGTGCCTTCGTAAGGCACTTGTCCCTACGTGAGAGTTGGCCTTTCCACGGCTCAATTTTTGCTGGCAGAGACAACAGATGGCTTTGCTCCGATCTGAGACACACACGTGAAAAAATTTCCAAACCGATGAGCCTCCCTGGGGTGATGGCGCTACGGTGGCATCAGCAGCTGACGTTGCAGGGCATGTTAGTTGGCTGGCCATAGCTGGTGATACATGAGCCGGACACTGCCCCCAGCTGTTTCTGAGGACGAGCTCCCTCTGCTTCTATCATGGAGTCGTCTCCTCCTACTCCTCTCTGACTCCTCCTCTGAACTGTCCCCCTGGTCATCTCCTCTACCGGGAACATATGTGGTATCTGTATAATCATCATCATAATCCTCCTGGCCAGCGTTGCTTTCCTCAGACACCTCCTCAACTGCACCAACTTCAGGTGGTTCATCATCCCCCTCCTCACACGATATGTCCATAGTATTGCCACCTAACTCAGACGTATGAGGTTGTGTACCTGCACCTTCTTCTTGTTGTTGCAGTAGTGGCTGTGAATCAGTGATTTCACCACCACCACCAAATAACTCCTGCAAAGTGTCAAATGCAGCAGATGTTGTGCTTGTTGTAGCGCTGGTGGCTGCGGGAGATGAGGTGTTCTGTGTTAAATAGTCAAGCATGTCCTGATCTTGGGAAGTGATGGCACGTGCCTTCTTCTGAGCACTGTATTTTGGGGCAGGTCCGCACGAAATCACAGCAACACCACCTCGCACAGACCTGCCGGTAGAGACCTGCAGCGGGTCGGGTACCCACGGGTACCCGCGGGTAACCCGAAATGCGGGTCGGGTTCGGGTACCCGAATTGATTTAAGCTGCGGGTGCGGGTCAGGTGCGGGTAGTGAGTTGCGGGTGCGGGTAGGGTTGCGGGTAGCGGTCTGTGGGTGCGGGTCGCGGGTAGTTAAAGTAAGCTAAAAACCTTCTTTAGCTTTGGTTTGTGTATAAAAATAGGTTTTATTAACTTTACAGCTCCCCGATGTTACTTTAATTGTGCACTTTAGAAGACAATGTAAAAAAAGCGGGTCGCAGGTAGCGGGTCGGGTAGCGGGCCTGCGGGTCGCGGGTCGGGTGCGGGTAGGGGTTCTGCGGGTGCGGGTCGGGTTGCTGCTATGAAATTCACCAGAAAGCGGGTTGCGGGTCGGGTGCGGGTAGCGGGTTGGGTGCGGGTATGTAAAAGTGGACCCGCGCAGGCCGTGCCTGGTGGCCTTCCTCTGGGTCTTCCTCTACCTCTTCCTCTACCTGGTTTGTCCATTTTGTCCATCTCGGGTGGATGCTAGGTATATGCAGTGAGGTGGGTTCACTCAGCACAACAGGTAGTAAGATGCAGTGAGCTGGGTTCACTAAACAGTAAAGGTACATAGATGCAGTGAGGTGGGTTCACTCAACACAACAGGTAGTAGGATGCAGTGAGCTGGATTCACTGAAGAGTAAAGGTACTTAGATGCAGTGAGGTGGGTTCACTCAACACAACAGGTAGTAGGATGCAGTGAGCTGGGTTCACTGAACAGTAAAGGTACTTAGATGCAGTGAGGTGGGTTCATTCAACACAAAGCTAGGTACAGTATATGCAGTGATGAGGTGGGTTAAGTAAACACAACAGGTACTGGGTATATGCAGTACTGGGTAGTACAATGTGCAGCTCCCTGTCACACACACAGGTAGACACTGAATGTGCTGGGCTGCTGGCAGTGGCACACACACTATCAATTAGCAAGGCTGTGCATGCAACAAAAGTATCAGTTTGACACACAGAAAAAAAAAGTACAGGATGAGCTCTGAAAAGAGCTATTGAGGGGTGCTATAAAAGCAGTAACAATCAGCCAGGAGCAAGATAAGCAGCCAAGAGCCTAACTAATCTGTCCCTAGGAGAACAAGTCTGCAGCAGCTGTCCTCTGTCTCTAGCAGGCACACGAGTAAGGCTAATGGATGCCGGAGCCTGCCTTATATAAGGGGGGGGTGGGGCTCCAGGGCTTAGTGTAGCCTGAATGGCTACAATGTGCCTGCTGACTGTGATGCAGAGGGTCAAAGTTGACCCTCATAGAGCATTATGGGGCGAATCGAACTTCCGCAAAAGTTCGCCTGGTGCAGGCGAACGCGAACCCCCAAAGTTCGCCTGGAACCATTCGCAGGCGAACCGTTTTAGCTATGCTGCTGATGGTAGGTTGCATTTGTAAATATAGTGTTCTGGATACTTTTATACCAATAGAGAATCCTATTATTTTAGGTTCATTTTAATCTGATGTATCTACTTTTTATATACTCCCTGCCTTGAAAATGACATGATGCAACAAAGCCTCGTCAACCAGATCATTCACTTTTTGCTTAATGACCCCAAAGGGGTTACCCTGAAGTCCCTGGTGCATAGGGTATCATCTTGCTGTCGGCGGGTCTCTGCATCGTAGTCCCCCTCATCAAGGAGGATTATGTTGCCCCCCTTCTTCCCAGGTTTTACAACCAGGCCCCTGTCCCAATGCCACACCTGTTGTTCTCCATTTGTAAGATTAGAGATAATAACTTTTATTATCCATCTAGTACACAATATTTCCTGTTGCATAGTTTCTAAAAACGACTGAGATGTATTTATAACTAGGCAAGGGTGGCATTTAACAGATTCCTTCCTAAGATGGGTCCGGGCAGTTCATACCCCAGAGAACTCTCCATGGAAAAAAAAGAGGTACCCCAAAACGGTCATCATCCTCACTCGCAGATCAGGGGGAAGTCCTCCCACCCTCGTTTTACAGCTACAACAGATTCCCCAGGTCTTCTTCATTTATTGTGCACTCGGCTTCATCCAGGAGGCCCTGTTCATCAATATCATCATCAGATTTTTTCTGATGCCAAAGTCTTAGTAGGACCTTATGTAACAATAGGTTTAAATCTTTGTTTATATCAAAAGGAGGACATTTTTGACTTGATTTGGTGAAGATTACAGCCAAATCTTTATGTACGAACATGATTTTATTAAGGTGGATACATACAATGTGCCCACCATATATGTTCTACCAGAAATCCACAAGTCCAGGCTATGTCGGCCAGCATATGTGGTACGCCTGTGTATGTTAGGATTGTATGTGTGAGGTGAACTGGCAACATTGTTGATTTTATTAGATGGATGACTAATGTGCTGGGGTGTTGCTAAGATCCTCAGAGATCCGGGCACTTTTGGGCACTCCAGATGAAAAATAGGTGTGGCCATGCACCAGAATGTGGGTGTGAGTGGAGCCAAATTTACATGAACTTAACAGCAGTCTAAGTAAGCCTTCCCAGCAAAATGTTGGATGAAGCCACCTCTCCATTCATACAAAAAAAAAAAAAAAAAAAAAATGCAGCATATCACATAAACATAACTAGGAAAAGTTACCTGGCTTATGTGCTGGCTGGTCTGGCTTTGTGTTGGGCGGGCTGGCCTGCCACCAGGTTATCTGGCAGTTACCCCAAACCATTACCTGACCGTCTAGTGGACCCTCTCCCTTCCTTCCACGGGCCTCCAATTGAGACACCACAACTCCCAGCATGCCCCCACAGAAGAAACACAGCTCCCTGTATGCCCCCATACAGGCATCACAACACCCAGCATGGCATCACAGCAACCACATAGAGGCACCATAACACCCAGCATGCCCGCCATTGAGGCACCAAAGCTGACTCTGCCTGGGGGACATCCGGGGCACCATAGATTAGATATGGGGCATGTGCCACTGATCTTTGGGGCTAGCAATGCTTCTGCCAATGTGTACTAATTTTGATAAATATAGAGCTTACTTCCTCTACCCAATGGGGATAGATGGTTTTAATTCAGATGGAAACTGGAAAGATTTATTATTATTATATTATCTACATCTACTTTTTATTCTTCTGGCCTCCTCTCTTTTGAGTTACCATCCCCTTGGCATCCTTTCCTCTTTCTTCCCTTGTCCCTCTTCCTCTGTGTCTTCCTCCTCTGGACTGCTTCCTCCTCTCCATCGTCTCCTTTACTTTTTTTCTCCATCTTTCTGTACTGCCGTCCCGTGCCCCTCCCCCTTGATTCGCCCTCCTCTAAAAAAGTAACACATTTCTTGGAACCGCCTCCCGAACCCACCAAGGTATCAGCCTCGCCGCCAGAACTCTCCTGCAAGGTTTTCCTATTGAAGTGTCTCTAGTTTTTTTTCCTTTTCTTACTTAACTTGTATTCAGTGCTCTGCTTCTTGCATTGATTTTAACATTGTTTTTATGTCACGCTTAAAGTGAAAGATTAGGCACTTTTGCATCTTCATTGAATATAGTTCATTTCATTAATTATTATATTGTACAAGGCTGTTGTGTATCAGCAAGCAGACGTGATATATGAATAAATAAGAGACAGGGGTTATTACACCCAGTCTCCAAAATAGACTTCCGTCTTCATACTAACGGGTCCAGCAGAAACTAGGTCTGTGTTAGGTTGTTCCATTTAAGCTGGAGCATCCAAATTGGAAGATATGAGACCAAAAATGGAGTATGTACAGAAGGATCCGCAAACCAAGCAGTGGTAGAAAACGCTGGTATTCTTTATTCAACAATTCCACATGGCAGAATGCAATAAAATCACAAGGTTCAACTGACGCGTGTCGGGCTTACAATCTGCCCTTAGTCAACAATTCCCAATGTGGAATTGTTGAATAAAGAATACCAGCGTTTTCTACCACTGCTTGGTTTGCGGATCCTTCTGTACATACTCATTGATTGGCCTGGCTTCCCAGATCCTGCACCCATTGGTTGAATTGGTAGGGGGTCGAGCGTTTTTGACTTTTCAGTTTTTTACCAAAAATGGAGGATGTTTTTCATATGTCAATGTAAGAATAATAATTAATTTTACACTAGATAGCTAGAATAATGGGATTTAAGTAGGAGCAGCATTCACAGAGAGTTGAGCAGTGGAATCAAAAGCGACAGCATTGTAGTTAGTACTGTCACCTTGCAGTGGCACTCAGAAGGGCTGTGGAGTCGGAGTTGGACTCTGAGTCAAGGAGTCAGAGCAATTTTTGTACCAAATCCAAAACCGTGGTGTAATGATCTGCTCTGCTGTCTGCACAGGCACGCAGCTTTTTGACCATTTTATAGGTCTGTATGCTGCAGGTCTCTGGAAAGGAGACCTGTCTTCACCCTGCAAGTTTCAGAGCTGCTGTTCTGGTGAGATGTCATGCAAATTGCTTATCTGCTTCCTTTGAAGGCTTGCAGTATAAATACCATTTCCTCCCAGAATTCCCTGCTGGTCATAAAGGTTTGATCCTGCTAGACTTACCTTGAGTTTCAGCCCTCTGCAAATTGTTTGCTAATATTATCTTAGAGTAGTTATCCTTCGGAGTGCACTAGCATTCCTTCTAGCGCAGTCAGGTTGTTCATTATTTGTATTGCCTAGTTCTGTCTTGTCTGTTGCGATTGTTCTGTCGCCAGCGGCGGCTGACAGGGAATCGCTCTGTCTGTTTGGATCGCATTCGCCCTAGCGTTAGAGGCGGTGGACCTCTCTGTATTCTGTCTTAGGAGTGTAAGCCAGAGCAGCGGTTGCTACTGGTTGCTCCATCTGTCTGTCTGTCTGGATCGCATCCACCCTAGCGGTAGAGGCGGGGGTTCCTTCTGTACTCTGTCTAGGAGTGTAGCCAGAGCTGCGGTTGCTACTGGTTACTCCTTCAGTCTGTCTTGTCTGGAACGAGTGCTTGCTGTTGTCTGAGCCTGTTAGTTCACATAGGTTTAGGAATACGCGTGCGCACGCTGAGAGGCAGAACTTTTATGGTGGCCAAGGAGGGATCAGCTGACCAGGCTGGTCAGCTGATCTCAGAGCGGGTAACCATTGGTCCATCACTTAGGGGTGGCGCCAGAGAGCGCTGCTCTATATATTGTTACTGCTGTCCACTCACAAGTTGTCTGCCAATGCGATCACTACGTGGAAGCACTCAGACCATAGTCAGATCCAACAGTGTGTTTGAACCAGGAGGACCTGGGAATTCACACTGAGCCAGATTACTTGTGTTGTTATTCTGACTAGGGAACTTGTGTTATCATTCTGTTATACTTCAGACTAGTTCCAGGGTGTAGAGACCACGGACCTCACACCCAAGATTAGGGAACTTGTGTTATCATTCTGTTATACTTCAGACTAGTTCCAGGGTGTAGAGACCACGGACCTCACACCCAAGACTAGGGAAATTGTGTTATCATTCTGTTATACATCAGACTAGTTCCAGGGTGTAGAGACCACGGACCTCACACCCAAGACTAGGCATTGTTTGATATTTGTTATGACCTGTCGCTTTCCTGACTATCCCTCTGCTTTCTGATTCGATACCACGCATATCTGATATCATGTTGCCAAACCCTGCCCGACTTGGATACCGAATCAGCCTTCTGTTTTTATACTTTATCTGTCTGTGTGTTGCCGACCTGGCTTGCCCGACCTCGAGAGCTATCTCTTTCCATTAAGAGATAGTCTCCAAGATCAGTCAGTGACATCCACCTTCAGGTGTCACTCACTCTCTGGTCCTTCCTACCTTCAGCCTGACTCCACCCCTTGGAGAGTCTCAGGCTGCTGGAAGGTTTCTGTACTCACCATAGCAGTGTCTTCTGTACTGCTTAGGGTCACCTGTTCTTCAGGTGGGTTGCTCAGAGTCATACTGTTACACCAAACACTCACCATATATATCTAGAGGTGTCCAGAGGTTAGCACTATATCTGTATTATTGGTGATTCTGCAGATCATCCATAATCAGGTATAGATCTGTATTCTTGGTGATACTGCAGATCACCAATAATCAGATTCTCTCTGCGTGCAGACACCGATCGTTACAAGTTGGAGTTGGAGTCGCATGGTTTTTGTACCGACTTTTGGCACTCAGGACCTCTCAGCAACACATCAGAGAGGCTGTAGATTCTTGACAGAGATGACTCATCTGAGAATAATCTACCATGTGTATGGGACATTAGGTAGGGACGCCATAACTGTGGTAGGAATAAGACTGTAAAGCTGAATACTCACCACCCAATGGGTCCAGCGACACAATAAACGTTCATCGCTTCCTGTTTGCAATGCTACATGATGGGTGTGAACGGGAAGTCAAGCAATTGTGGTAATTTGCATGGAGTTGTTGGGGATCTCATGGATCCGATATACCATGACGGTCGTTATCAGCACACACTACTAAACGTCATTCATGTGATCGCGCTCCTGTACCCGCGTCGTGAGATCGTGGAAACAACAGCTCATCGCTCAAAAAATCACCCGCCTTCAGAAAAATCATTGTTTGATGTACTCTGTCAAGTGCATATGACAGTAATTGTAGGAGTAATAGTAGAAATGGCACTTATAGGTATGTAACAATACCATCATTGTTATTAGCAATCATAATATCATAGAAGTAACATCAATGGCTGCACGGATAACTCGCTACTTTAACAAACTAACCGCAGCATGGGGGAAACATAATAATCTGGCTGGTAATTCTTAAAGTTTATTGGATTTAACTATTTATAGTTTTTGCCTTCCCATGATCACCCATCCAGAAGTATCAGCTGTATAAACAGACATTGTGATTTCCCAGATAAACTAATAAATAAACCACTGTGATATTTCACAAGAATATAAACCAATCTAAAGCAAAGGAAATACTTTGTAAATGAAAGGAAGTCATATGGAAAATAAAAAAAATATGGTGAAAATGACCTTCAAAAAATAACTTTCCTTGAAATGTCATGGCAATAAAGACACCACCATCCCCTAGCACTAATTATCTCAGGGTAGTCAGTTTGACTCCCACAGACTGAGACTTCTAGCAGTAATTGGGTTAAATTGGAGTTTTGGCGCATTCCATCAAATTGCTCAAGACAGAGAAAGAAATATAATATTTACAACTTAGAATGATGGGGAAAAATACTTTGTAGTATATTGCATAAAAATCCCAGAAAAGCCCCTGGTGTTTTGGGGAATAAAAAAGGCATTCTTGATCCATGGTTATGCGCTGTGATTATTTTATTTTTCTAGATCCCTGGAGTGTTCACGTCAAATTTCAGAAAATTCACTTGTGTTTTAGACGTGAGAAATTTTCGAAATCTTTTTCGAATACAATGCAGTCCATCAACTGCTTGAGAGACCTCAGTTCTCCTACATATAGGCTGAAAAAAAGACACATGTCCATCAAACTCAACCTCTTACAGCTCCACTGTTTTGATCCAAAGGAAAGAAAAATGAAACCCTCTGGGAACTGTTCATCGGTATTTTGCATGTTTTTTACATATATATGTTACATACTATTACTGTTTATGTCTTCAGCACAGATTTTTGCGCTTCACGTCTAAAGACGCAGGATGCCCATACAAGACATAAAATGGTTTAAAAAAGCAATGCAGAAAAAGATGAGAACACAGAGCTTATGGGTCTTTGCAGTTTGAAAGGGAAAAAATTGTTTCTGCATAGATAAGTGTATAGCCTGTACGAATGATTTCTGAATATTTATCTGTTAGAATAAAACTCTATTGTACTAACAATCATTCTACTATTGGGGCTACTGGATGAATCAGTTTGTAAAGTATAGAGCAAAGTATTGCTAAGACTTATCTTAATCTGGATAGGAATCCATGATTTTTATTTAATTTGTGTCGCTCATCAGGATCTAACTTTGTCTAGTGGGTAATACCGTCATGCCCCAATGGTGTAGATATGTGTCGCTAGGGAATAGATTAAAAAGGTCAATAGTTCAAGATGGGAACTGTAAAACATTAAAACACTGTATCACTTAGCTAAAATAGTAAATACTATGTTAAACTTACATTTTTAGCATTTAAACACAAAATTAGACTATAGGATTCGAGAAAACTACTACTGAGAAGCAGGACTGAAGATATGAGTGTTTATCTTATAAGGTTATTTTCAGTTCTGGTTTGCTTTGGTTAATCTTTGTGGCTTTGCAGCACAAAGTGCAAGGCTAGCGCTGGAACCTCTTTTAAATGGTGGTCTTGATAGCTGGTGGAGGACATTTTCTTTGGCACAGCAGGTCACTTCCCCGGGCTATAGGTCAGACACATCCAGGTGAAGTTTGTGTAGTTAAAGCACACCAGTGTCACAACTGTCCTTAATTAAATAGATGCATTTACAGATAGAAGGAGGGATAGGTGCACACTATGTCACAGCATGCCACAGACTGAGAGGAGCATAACGGAACTGTAAACCTAAAAATGTCCACAGACTGCTTAGCCATTGTCCCCCTACCCCACCCCCTTTCATGTGTCCCTTTTTTCCCCTTGCTTTGGCAATACCTGTGTGAATCTTGGTCATGCCAATAAAGCTATCTTTGATTTGATTTGATTTGATAGGATATCAGAATAGTTGTTGCTCGTTCCCTGGTTCTTATGTGTGGTCCATATATGATGTGTAATTCATGTTTTAGATCTCTGATTAACATGGGAAAATCAGTGTCCTGCTTTTTCCTTCCTCAGTGTCTGTTGGAATTACTATGTTCTCCTGAAATATTTGTTCTGCTTCAAATTGTCATTTGTACAGTGCTGGTTTGCAAATCATACTCACTGCTGTGGGCAACAAGCATATGTACTCTCTCAGTACAAGAGTTATAGCAGGCTAATTAAAGACCAGTGTCCACTAATTCTGTCACCAATATTACATTGTTATTTTTCTTTTTTTTATTAATATAGCGCCAATATCTTCTGAAGCAATGTGCATAGTACAAAACAAATAATACTGGGGAGAAAAGACACCACATGACAGTTGAAAGTATCGGTTAATGGTTAGTAAGGGAGAAAGGGGAAGACACAATGGGCCAAATAATTTGCTTTTTCTGCTAAATTATCTCCTACGTAATCATTTTTCATCTTCTGTTTGAAATAATTTTTGCACTCTGCAATTGAAAAAGTACCAAAAAGTAAGTAAAAAAATACTGTCAAAATTATTCTGAGTATTTTCTTGTTCGCTGCTGGTTTAAAGAGAAAGGTGTACAAAAATAAAAAAGTAAATACTTAGCTATGGAGAAGGTAAGCAAAATGCTTTTGTGCTGGCTGCGAATGCTTTTTTCATGCAAGTGTGAATGTATCATAGAAGCAAACAACACAGCTGTCTGCAAGCTGGTTTATATTACTTCATAAAATGAATAGTGATACAGTAAGGGCAATGTAGCTCAGAGGTATTGCAGGAATACATGACTTTCAATGATATAATAAAGCAATTTGCATGGTTCCACCCACTGTCCTGAATGTATGCGTATGGGTGTTGCTTTATATGAGTAATAATTTTAAATTATTTTCATTTTAAAAGAGGTAAAACTACATTGGAGCATTTTTTTTTTTACAAGTACGTTTTGGAAAACTAATATTTAGGTTGTGCCTAACTTGGTAGTTGATGCACAGCATAATTCTCAATATATGATCATGAAGTTCAGCTGTATGGTAATACTCATTTAACGTTAAGAGTACTGTACAGAAAAATCTATTGACTTTAAGTGTGAAAAGTCTCCGAGGAGGTGTAAGCAGTTTTACATTTAAACTCAATTAGATTGTCAGTGTAATAATTGTTCTTTTATTTTTCCTTAACAAAACCAGACAGTTGATAACACATTTTTTAAATGGGTACTTTGAGAAATTGGTGCAGAATGTGTTATGCCACCAGTAAATAGACCCAGTGAGTAGAGTTAATTATTTGGCGACCAGTTCAGTGTGCAGGTTAACAGTTGTCACTTTTAATTTTGAGAATAAATTGCTGAGATCCGGTGACTAGTGTTTCTTGGCTGTCATGCGGTGTTATTAACAACAAGTAAAGTATAGTTTTGCAGGCAGAGGTAGGAGATCCCAAACATATGGCTACTGGCAGTGATTCAGAGAATGCTACACTTTTTTACTGCACTTTGTAGAAATTATTTCTGAAGTGAGTGGAATATAAAAGGAACTACTGCCGACTCCCTTTTGGAACTCTTTCTAGTGTTAAAGATTACCTTAACCAAATAAAAAAACAAAAAAAATTGTTAAAGTGTACCTGAGATGAGAAGCCATACTTACCTGGGGCTTCCTTAAGCCCCCTTGAGGCTGATCATCCCTCGCCGTCTCCCCAGGTGGCTACTGTCACCCGCAATAGTGCCCAAAAGCCTGGTGGAGCTGCGCATGCATGACCTGGCTAGGTGCGTTCCCCCGTTGTGCTCCCGCGGCTGGGCGCGTTCTGCGCTTGTGCAGTACTACTGTGCAGGTGTGCAGAACAGTCCAGCAGGGATGACCCAGCTCGGCCAGGCTTTCGGGCACTATTGTGGGTGACAGGAGCCACCCGGGGAGACTGCGAGGGACAAGCAGCCTTAAGGTGGCTTAAGGAAGCCCCAGGTAAGTATGGAACCTGAGACACTTCTCGTCTTAGGTTCTCTTCAGCCTCCTAAGAACCACGTCACGCCGATGGGCATGAACGTGGTGGCTCCCCCAAGACCGCTTAATGCTGGCATCAAGTTCTGGGGGAGTGTTTTGCCGGGGATCGCACGTGGTGATGCTCCGCTTCGTCATCAGTCTCCCAGCAGCAATTGACATCAGAAGACTGTTAGACAGCGAAACCATCGTCTATTTACATTGTACAGCACTGCAATTTACTGCAGCGCTGTACTTGTGACAGCTGTGTGACACGGCTGTTCCCCTGGGAGGCACAGGAGCGATCGGCTTATAGGCTGATTGGCTGGCGGGAGAAGGAAGGGAGGGCGGGCAAATAAAATAGTCAATTTTATTAAAAAAAAAGACACCAACAAATAAAAATAATAAATAAACAAACAACTCAGCAGCGATCAGAGCCCACCAACAGAAAGCTCTGGTGGTGAGCAGAAAAGGGGGGGTTCATATATGTGCACGGTTGTACGGCTCTGCAGTGAGCCCTTAAAGCTGCAGGGCCCTAAATTGTAAAAAAAAAAACAGCCTGGTCACTAGGGGGGTGAGCCTATGGTCCTGAAGCGGTTAAATAACTGGCTGCATAAGGTTATGTATTTGGAAGTTCTTACTTTGGAGCTAGGGCTTTCTGTCATGCTGCCTCTAAGCTTTGGAATTCTCTACCACACCCAGAAAAGACAGCCCCATCCCTGGATTTATTCAATTCACACTGTTTATCCTGTCATTTGTGGACTTGTAGAATTCTTCCTCTGTACCACAGTTTAGAAATCAACCATTTACTGGTCTGAGCCATGTGTATGCGCTTTGAGTCCTACTGAAGAAAAACACTTTACAAATGTTTGTTGTTGTTGTTACTGCTTACTGCACACCTCTCCATTTCCTTGGTTGCTGGTTACAAAGATTTCATCATTCAACTACCGGGCAGTCACATCTCTTCTTGCTTATAACAGCTTTCTTCCACTGGCCATGCGTGAAACCATAAACCATGCATGTCTAGTAAACACAAGGAAGGCGAATGTAAGTTCATGAACTGCTTATGCCCAGTAAAAGAAATTGCTTGTGCATTTCTTCTTTCCATTGTGCATGAGAAGTTCCTACTGACCACAAACACCTTAGTTTCCAGTTTATCTTTTGTGGTCACATGACTGCTTCTCTGGTGGTGCACTGCTTTGCCTCTTTCCGTGTGGGGGAAGGGATGGATTGGGAGAATTTACCTGGAATTCATGTTTAACGTCAACATAGTCTTATTTGGATCTGATGAAGAACTGAAGCTACATTATTTAAATATATATAAAAGTGTCCTACTGACAGGTATTGTTGTATCATGGGAATGGATTATATATATTGCATATACAGTGGCTTGCAAAAGTATTCGGCTCCCTTGAAGTTTTCCACATTTTGTCATATTACTGCCACAAACATGAATCAATTTTATTGGAATTCCACATGAAAGACCAACACAAAGTGGTGTACACATGAGAAATGGAACGAAAATCATACGTGATTCCAAACATTTTTTACAAATAAATAACTGCAAAGTGGTGTGCATAATTATTCAGCCCCCTTTGATCTGAGTGCAGTCAGTTGCCTATAGACATTGCCTGATGAGTGCTAATGACTAAATAGAGTGCACCTGTGTGTAATCTAATGTCAGTGCAAATACAGCTGCACTGTGAGGGCCTCAGAGGTTATCTAAGAGAATATTGGGAGCAACAACACCGTGAAGTCCAAATAACACACAAGACAGGTCCAAGACAGGTCAGGGATCAAGTTATTGAGAAATTTAAAGCAGGCTTAGGCTACAAAAAGATTTCCAAAGAATTGAACATCCCAAGGAGCATTGTTCAAGCGATCATTCAGAAATGGAAGGAGTATGGCACAACTGTAAACCTACCAAGACAAGGCCATCCACCTAAACTCACAGGCCGAACAAGGAGAGCGCTGATCAGAAATGCAGTCAAGAGGCCCATGGTGACTCTGGACGAGCTGCAGAGATCTACAGCTCAGGTGGGAGACTCTGTCCATAGGACAACTATTAGTCATGCACTGTACAAAGTTGCTTTATGGAAGAGTGGCAAGAAGAAAGGCATTGTTAACAGAAAGCATAAGAAGTCCCGTTTGCAGTTTGCCACAAGCCATGTGGGGGACACAGCAACCATGTGGAAGAAGGTGCTCTGGTTAGATGAGACCAAAAAGGAACTTTTTGGCCAAAATGCAAAACGCTATGTGTGGCGGAAAACTAACACTGCACATCACTCTGAACACACCATCCCCACTGTCAAATATGGTGGTGGCAGCATCATGCTCGGGGGGTGCATCTCTTCAGCAGGGACAGGGAAGCTGGTCAGAGTTGATGGGAAGATGGATGGAGCCAAATACAGGGCAAACTTGGAAGAAAACCTCTTGGAGACTGCAAAAGACTTGAGACTGGGGCGGAGGTTCACCTTCCAGCAGGACAATGACCCTAAACATAAAACCAGGGCAACAATGGAATGGTTTAAAACAAAACATATCTATGTGTTAGAATGGCCCAGTGAAAGTCCAGATCTAAATCCAATTGAGAATCTGTGGCAAGATCTGAAAACTGCTGTTCACAAACGCTGTCCATCTAATCTGACAGAGCTGGAGCTGTTTTGCAAAGAATAATGGGCAAGGATTTCAGTCTCTAGATGTGCAAAGCTGGTAGAGACATACCCTAAAAGACTGGCAGCTGTAATTGCAGCAAAAGGTGGTTCTACAAAGTATTGACTCAGGGGGTTGAATAATTACGCACACCCCACTTTGCAGTTATTGATTTGTAAAAAATGTTTGGAATCATGTATGAGTTTCCTTCCACTTCTCATGTGTACACCACTTTGTGTTTGTCTTTCACGTGGAATTCCAATAAAATTGATGCATGTTTGTGGCAGTAATGTGACAAAATGTGGAAAACTTCAAGGGGGCCAAATACTTTTGCAACCCACTGTATAGACAATAGATAATCGAATCCTTCCAGGTACGACACTTAATGATGGATCAATATAGTACTCGGGCTACCAACATTTGTTGTCTGGAAATTCCTTACGAATATGCCGGTTCCTTTCTTGGCGGGCTGATGGCCATAACTTTGTAGCTTTTCCATACTGTTTGTTCACAGAGTAGCCTTATTCATTGTAGTAACAGAGGCAGTAGCCAATAGGTGAAGCCACAAATCAGGTGGACTGACATCATGTCTCTGAGTGACCCCAGACTAGGTTGGCCAACCATACTTCTGATATACAGGCAATCAGGCAGGTCATAGCACCTGTTCAATTTGCTGTGGCACCAATGGTATCCTACCAAGAGTTTTTAAATCTCCCCATTCCTGAAATTGACATGGCAAATACTGTTGGTGCAGTGGGAGACATGGCAGCGCTTTCAAACAACCTCATACCTGAATGATTTAACTGCAATGGTGAGCAGAGCTCCAGAAACTGGACTAAATTACACACCCAGCATACACTGCAGGCAAAGAGAGGGAGGGGGAATTAGTGATTAAGCTGCATCAGTGGGCAGAGCTCCAGAAACTGGACTATATTACACACCCTGCATCACTATAGACCAAGGGGGGGTGTTAGCTTCAGTGATAATTAGTGCACAAATTATGACCTAATAGACTTCCCCACGGCGGTGACGTACCCCCTTGGGGAAGACCTACCTCTAACCTAGCAATAAAAACATAATTCCTCGTGCTGCTATTCATAAATGGTATACACATTTCATAAGACAAACAAAACAGACAAATGATAAGCGCTCAAGGATGCACCTGAATTGTAAGCCATCAGCGGCAATGCAGAGCCCCCTAGGGCTGAATACATGCCTCCAATGCAAAACAGATGCAAAATTATGTGCTAACTCTAATCTAAAAATTTGAGAGTGAATTTAAAACAGTGAAGGCAGCTAGCCAATAGTATACTTACATTTAAGTTTGCACAGTGGGAGACATGGCAGCGCTTTCAAACAACCTCATACCTGAATGATTTAACTGCAATGGTGAGCAGAGCTCCAGAAACTGGACTAAATTACACACCCAGCATACACTGCAGGCAAAGAGAGGGAGGGGGAATTAGTGATTAAGCTGCATCAGTGGGCAGAGCTCCAGAAACTGGACTATATTACACACCCTGCATCACTATAGACCAAGGGGGGGTGTTAGCTTCAGTGATAATTAGTGCACAAATTATGACCTAATAGACTTCCCCACGGCGGTGACGTACCCCCTTGGGGAAGACCTACCTCTAACCTAGCAATAAAAACATAATTCCTCGTGCTGCTATTCATAAATGGTATACACATTTCATAAGACAAACAAAACAGACAAATGATAAGCGCTCAAGGATGCACCTGAATTGTAAGCCATCAGCGGCAATGCAGAGCCCCCTAGGGCTGAATACATGCCTCCAATGCAAAACAGATGCAAAATTATGTGCTAACTCTAATCTAAAAATTTGAGAGTGAATTTAAAACAGTGAAGGCAGCTAGCCAATAGTATACTTACATTTAAGTTTGCACAGTGGGAGACATGGCAGCGCTTTCAAACAACCTCATACCTATATGATTTAACTGCAATGGTGAGCAGAGCTCCAGAAACTGGACTAAATTACACACCCAGCATACACTGCAGGCAAAGAGAGGGAGGGGGAATTAGTGATTAAGCTGCATCAGTGGGCAGAGCTCCAGAAACTGGACTATATTACACACCCTGCATCACTATAGACCAAGGGGGGGTGTTAGCTTCAGTGATAATTAGTGCACAAATTATGACCTAATAGACTTCCCCACGGCGGTGACGTACCCCCTTGGGGAAGACCTACCTCTAACCTAGCAATAAAAACATAATTCCTCGTGCTGCTATTCATAAATGGTATACACATTTCATAAGACAAACAAAACAGACAAATGATAAGCGCTCAAGGATGCACCTGAATTGTAAGCCATCAGCGGCAATGCAGAGCCCTAGGGGGCTCTGCATTGCCGCTGATGGCTTACAATTCAGGTGCATCCTTGAGCGCTTATCATTTGTCTGTTTTGTTTGTCTTATGAAATGTGTATACCATTTATGAATAGCAGCACGAGGAATTATGTTTTTATTGCTAGGTTAGAGGTAGGTCTTCCCCAAGGGGGTACGTCACCGCCGTGGGGAAGTCTATTAGGTCATAATTTGTGCACTAATTATCACTGAAGCTAACACCCCCCCTTGGTCTATAGTGATGCAGGGTGTGTAATATAGTCCAGTTTCTGGAGCTCTGCCCACTGATGCAGCTTAATCACTAATTCCCCCTCCCTCTCTTTGCCTGCAGTGTATGCTGGGTGTGTAATTTAGTCCAGTTTCTGGAGCTCTGCTCACCATTGCAGTTAAATCATTCAGGTATGAGGTTGTTTGAAAGCGCTGCCATGTCTCCCACTGTGCAAACTTAAATGTAAGTATACTATTGGCTAGCTGCCTTCACTGTTTTAAATTCACTCTCAAATTTTTAGATTAGAGTTAGCACATAATTTTGCATCTGTTTTGCATTGGAGGCATGTATTCAGCCCTAGGGGGCTCTGCATTGCCGCTGATGGCTTACAATTCAGGTGCATCCTTGAGCGCTTATCATTTGTCTGTTTTGTTTGTCTTATGAAATGTGTATACCATTTATGAATAGCAGCACGAGGAATTATGTTTTTATTGCTAGGTTAGAGGTAGGTCTTCCCCAAGGGGGTACGTCACCGCCGTGGGGAAGTCTATTAGGTCATAATTTGTGCACTAATTATCACTGAAGCTAACACCCCCCCTTGGTCTATAGTGATGCAGGGTGTGTAATATAGTCCAGTTTCTGGAGCTCTGCCCACTGATGCAGCTTAATCACTAATTCCCCCTCCCTCTCTTTGCCTGCAGTGTATGCTGGGTGTGTAATTTAGTCCAGTTTCTGGAGCTCTGCTCACCATTGCAGTTAAATCATTCAGGTATGAGGTTGTTTGAAAGCGCTGCCATGTCTCCCACTGTGCAAACTTAAATGTAAGTATACTATTGGCTAGCTGCCTTCACTGTTTTAAATTCACTCTCAAATTTTTAGATTAGAGTTAGCACATAATTTTGCATCTGTTTTGCATTGGAGGCATGTATTCAGCCCTAGGGGGCTCTGCATTGCCGCTGATGGCTTACAATTCAGGTGCATCCTTGAGCGCTTATCATTTGTCTGTTTTGTTTGTCTTATGAAATACTGTTGGTGGACTGAGGAGCAAGTGTTGAGGATTCTGGCAAGAATGCACTGTAGAGTGCACTACTATGATGACTTGACTTGGCTCAAGGGAAGCTCAGAAAACCTTCCTGAAGGTATTAATGTACAGTAGTAATGTTACACATCACACAGTGCTGTATAGTAAGTTTACATGAGCTTCCCGTGACAGTGCCTGAAAACCTTCCTCACAGATTCCTGCTGTGCACTCTGCATGCAGATATATTACTACTCTCCAGTCCCCAATTAACCTTATATCACCCCTCAGCAGTACTGTTAACCCTCTACTATAACTATCTGACACTAATAATCTTCCACTACCCCTGACTGGCACCACTAACTCTCCACTATCCCCAGATGCTGCTCTTAACCCTCCTCTCTCTCTTGCTGGCCCAGCTAACTCTCCACTGTTCCTGGCTGGCATAATATCTATTTATGTCCTCCTGCTGATTTCTGTGGGAGAGAGAGCTGTCATTCTAAGACTATAATGAAGGAGGGACTTGTCCTCATTCTATCCTTCCACAAAGAAATGGGCATTATGACTTAGCAGTGCAGCACAACTCCTCTTTAGCTCGCTCCCTCACACATAAAAGGAATCATAATGTGTGCATTAATAACAGTACAATCTTTTCATCAGATGCGATCTTTCAATGCAGTATTTACGAACAAATTGTACAGAAAGCAGTGCAGTGTTTGGGGGAAATGGTTAAGAATTTTCTTTTGTAATTGGGGTACAGTTGAGCACATGTGTGTGACACGTTGGTCAGATTTTTGGAATAAATTGACTGCAATTCTTGAATTGAAAAGAAATTTAAACAATTGTATGGTGTGTGGCCACCTTAAAAGACACCCGAGGCGAAAATAAACAAATTAAATAAACAATTCTATCTATCTTCCTTCTCCTAAGAATGACTTTCTAAGATATTCCACAGTTTTATTTTATGTTTAAGGCCTCTTTCACAGAGGGACGTTGCATTTGATGCGACGTTAAAGTCGCATAATGTGCCTCTAATGCAACGCATTAAATGACTATAACTTTGACGTTATAGTACATTATTTAGCCCTGTGTTTGGTGCGCCGTTTTCGTCGCACAGTGATGGAACGAAAACGGCACATGTGTTACATGTAGAAAAAAAAAAACATTACCGAGCGTGTGCAACACACATTAACGCAGCAAATGTATTGCTAAACGCACAGCATGCAGCACTTTCTAAATATTGCTACACGTTACACACAACGCAATGTGTGCACTGTGAATGTCGCACAGACTTTGTATTGCTGTGCGTTAGTCTGCGTTGGAACATTTTCTAACGTGCGACTTTAATGTCCGACTGTGAAAGAGGCCTAAATCTCCTTTTTAAGTTTTAACTGTTTTATTGTTTTTGCTCAATGACCCACTCGTAGAAGTATGCAAGAGCTAAAATCTATGAACTATTGACCCTTTTTATCTCTTTCCTGCTCTCAGAAGCCATTTTCTGCTAGGAAAGTGTTTTATAGTTGGAATTTCTTATCAGTGAGGGTCACACTGTAGTCACTTCCTGTCTGAGTCAGGACTGAGTCAGCCACTTACATACCTGATATCTAACTCTTTCAGGCAGAGAAAGAAAAAAAGGAACACAGCGTAGTTATTTGTGTGCTAGGCACTGTGCATACCCCTGTCTATCTCATTATGGCACATGTCACCTCAGGTATTCTTTAAGGGCTCTGCCTCTGACGTAGGAGACCTGGGTTCAAATCTCAGCTCCTCCTATTCAGTAAGCCAGCACGCAGCACCTATTCAGTAAGGAGTTTGTTGGGCAAGTCTCCCTAACACTGCTACTGCCTTTTCAGTGCGCTCTAGTGGCTGCCTCGCAAGCGCTTTGAGTCTGACAGGAGAAAAGCACTATACAAAAAAAGGAATTATTATTATTAAGGGCGATGAATGCTTCTGTTTGATTTCCTGGTAACAATGAGATGGAGATGGCCAAACTGACATGCACACTTGTATGATGGTGTCCCATGCAATCTGCTGTGTGTCTACTACTTCCTGGTTTCAGGAAAGAAGAGCAAGGGTTAACATCCTGTGTTTACATATTACCTGTGTCAGCTGAGTCTGCCGAATTTTCATGCAGACAAAGATGAAAGCTCAAACTTCACTTGTGATAACTTACAGATAAGGGTGAATTAGACAGGCTCTTCTCTCTAAAAAACACACAGGGTGCATTTCTCTCTGTTTTCCTTGTGTCCTGTGCAGATAGAGTTCAGGTCCACTTTAACAAAGCACCATTTCCACTATAACCTGAGTTCAACAGCTGAACTTCAGCAACTCCAGAACCCAAATTACTCACATAGCACCTCCATAGCCTCAAATGCATTGTGGCCTATGGGAGCGCACAAATTACCAGCCGGTCCTCGCACCTATTTTACCTGCTTCGCCAGCTTTGTGCAGCTGACAACCCATGCAGAAAGATGGTAATTTACAAGCAATCCATATATCAGAGAGACTATAGATGTCACACTTGAAAAGAAGTGCAATTTGAGCTGTCAGGTTTGGAAGTTCAATAGCTGGCAGCAATGTGAACTGAAAAGATAAGTTTTACTAGCAACACATAGCAGACACTTCAGCAGCACTCCTATATATTTATGAAACAACAAGTAATAAGCGCACTCCTTCAATCTCTGCATTAATGTCCATGGTACGGATTGAGCATGACCTTATGTTACCGGATCTATGTACTGTGCAGAAGTGCTGTAAATATATATATACCGTATAGCACCAAGGAAAACATCAATTACATAGGGCAGAAAATAAAATATATTGCTAATTATGCCATGTCAGAATACCAGATATATCACAGAAGTAACAAAACTGCCTTCACTGAGACAGAAATTTAGTCATGCTCCAGATAAATCAATGATATGTTTTCTTTCAGAATTAGTAGTCCTTATCAGGGCATTTTAGCATAAGAAAGTGAACTGTGATCTTCCTGCTGTTTCTCTGCTTACAGGAGGTAGATGACAGCCATGGGGTTACACTCTAGTGTCATATGTCATGCATTCAAAAGTGCCATGTGAAATTCCATTAAAATAATAGCCAGCAGAGCTTAACATGTCAACCAGGTTGGTTTTATTGATCAAGAGCCCTGATCCTGTGCTCTGGAGGGATGCTCTGAAATCGATGACAATATCAGAGCATTTTCCCTCATTGGTAGAAAAGACTTTCATGTGGACTAATAACACCAAATCATGGTAAAAGAGCAATAGTGATTAGGGTCTGTGTGTACCTAGCAAATGATTTTCAAGTGAACCTACACAAAATAACATATATGGTGCTCTTGATTTATATACCAATAAAAAATCGTAATGATATTCATTTATAGGAACACTATCAAACCAAGTGTTCTAAAATGACAATGTACAAATAATGTCTAAGTAGCTGTGTAAACATTTTCCTACTTTTCATGTTAAATATCAGAGGCAAAAGCTGTAATTCACTGTGTGTCGAGTTTTACTTATGTTTGGAATGTCTCATTTTCAGAGTTGGTTGTACAGTGTAAGGCCCGGTTCACATTAGCGGTGGCCGTCCGGAATCGCGGTGCCGGAGCCGGACCGCTTGCAGAACGGACGGAACGGACGCACGGCAATAGCAATGAAAGCCTATGCGTCCGTTCACATGCGTCCGTTCTGCCGGAACGGAGCCGGACCGGATCCGGATCGGATCCGGACTCCGGCGTCCGTTCCAACATGCGCTATTTTTTGGTCCGGCTCCTCCGGCAGCCATATCCGGGGCGGAGCCGGACTGCACCATCCGGCCAATACAAAGTAATGAGAACCGGAGAGCGCACAACACACTGGCTACAAAAACCGGACGTTCTACCCCACTTCCTATGCATTTTGGATGGGGACCACATGGAGTTCACAGAGTGGGGCAGCAGCGATTTCATGCTGGAGCTCTAGGCAGCAACATGTCTGATATAAGTCTGATAACGAGGAGGCGAACAACAGAGAATTCCCAGGTATACGAAAAATGCCTGGATCCATGGTCCCAACTGCAGTCTCTGTATCCACGGATGGTCTCCACACGTCCACCTGTCTCCAACAATGACCCCAGACCCTTCTGCTGACCTCCCAGACCCCAGGTATTTACAGGTTGTTATCTCCTTAAGAAACCGGATCCGGACCGCAACCGTGTTCACACCACACGGAAACCGGATGCAAACGGACCGGATCCGGACCGGATCCGGATAGGAACCGTACGGATCAGGTCCGGTCCGGTTACGGTGCGGTCCGGACATCCGGTGCGGTTTTGACAAAACCGCAAGTGTGAACGGGGCCTAATATTGAAGCAGAGTTGTATGAAAACAAAAGCCTGTCAGGTATCAGGTTTCACACACACAAATACAAATGTTTATGTTGCACATAAGATACATTTCCTCAGCTCTCTGTGAGAGAAAGCTCTGTCTGTCTTTGACTGAGCTCTCTGCACACACAGGATTAACAGATGCACTGTGGGGGAATTCCCCCTCCCCTCATGGCTCATTCTGCCGTCAGATTACAGCAGTCTGCTGCTTGACAACAGTCGGCCATCTGGTGCTGTTAGATAACAGTAAACAAAGAGATAAGGATTCAAATGTATACATCAGTATTTAGCAGCACTTCCCAAACATTTCATATCGCCGTTGAAAAAAAAACATGTTAATCAATAGTGTTCCTTTAATAGTCAGAAGGTAGCTAGGGACATAGCAGCCATGAATGCTACTATGGAGCCCTGGAGCAAATGGGAAGCCAGTTTTTTTCCACAACCTATCCATTATTGTGTCCCTTTCACCCTAGAGCCAGTAGACACAATGAGTCCAAGGCTGAGTAAAATAAAATAAAAAATTACATGCTTACCTAAGGAGAAGGTAGTGTGAGAAAACGCGCAAAAGCCGCCGCGTGTGCTGAAAGCAAGGCGGCTGATTCCGCGTCCAACGCGGCGGTTTGCACGCGTAGGCACGCGTCTGGTAGTGTGGCAGAACACGGAAAAGCCGCCGCATGTTCTAACAGCAAAACGGTTGTTTCCGCGTCCAAGGTGGCGGTTTGTACGCAGCAGCGTGCCTTTGGAGTGGCTGGGTCTGTTAGTCCACATAGATGGATGAAGAGCTACGCGCGCGCGGGCCAGAAGTCAGGACCTTTATACCAGCAGGGGAAGTGTCAGCTGATCAGGACGATCAGCTGATTCCTGCTGGACTCATGATTGGCTGAGTGGCTCGGGCGGGGCAGCAGAGTTCAGCTACTATATATTCTGCTTGCTTGTCAGTTGCTGGTTGTCTGCCATTGCAAACACTTTGTGGAAGCATTCAGACCATAGTCAGATCCTTACAGTGTGTTTGAACCAGGTAGGCCTGGGAAGTCACACTGAGCCAGATTACCTTGTACTGTTATTATTTGTTAGACCAGTTCCAGGGTGTTGAGATCAAGGCCCTCACACCCCAGACTAGGAATACTGTGTATCTTCTGTGTATTCTCTAGCATAGTTTCAGGGTGTTGAGATCAAGGCCCTCACACCCAAGACTAGGGAACTGTATTGTCTTTTTGTTATATTCCAGACTAGTTCCAGGGTGTTGATGATCACGGATCTCACACCCAAGACTAGGGAATTGTATTATCATTTATGTTATGCTCCAGACTAGTTCCAGGATGTTGTGACTACGGACCTCACACCCCAGACTAGGATTGTGCTATTACTGTATTACGTTAGCCCAGTTCAGGGCAAAACCTTTCATATTAGCTGCAGGGCTTCCTGCAACCCAGCCTCGGTCCCTCGCCCAGGGGTCCACAGGCTACAGGAATATCACCCACTGTCAGGGGTGAATTCCTCAGGAGTCTTAGGCCGCCAGCTCCTCTGGTGGTCTCCACTCAGAGTTGTTACTGTTACACCAAACACTCTCACTATTCTGGTGTCCAGAGGTTAGTAATACATCTGTATTATCGCTGATTCTGCAGATCATCGATAATCAGGCGTATATCTGCATTCTTGGTGGTACTGCAGATCGCCAATAATCAGATTCTCTCTGCGTGCTGACACCAATCGTTACAGGTAGCCTCTGAATCCTGCAGAGGTTTCCCACATCATACTGGTATCAACGGGCGGTGGGTCAAGAGTGGTGGCAGATCAAAAGCCCATAGCATCAAACAGAGCACTGCTGTGATTCAACAGATTTTCTTTTAAAAATCTATGTGCAATGTGTGGAAGGATTCAGTCAGATAGACCCTTCTCTGAACAGATCCTCTTCTCCTTCTGTGACACATTTTTCTGGTTGCTTATAGTGCTAGAAATAAAACAGGCGCAGGGCTGCCAGTGAATGCGATTCACCAATCGCTATATCCACTCTTGTCTATGGGGGAAGGTGCTGATGCTCAAATGCAAGGCTAGATTTATACTTGTTCCGCCCCTAGTCCAAGTATGAAGGGGCCACAGTGCCCCCCCCCCCCCCAATTCCATGTGTAGCTCCCTCCTCCATGTGTACCATCCATGTACTGCAGACCCTCTCTTTCATGTACAACACTCCCTTGGGCATCAGCTTCACTTTTTCATGTGTTCCCTTCCCAAGTTCCCATTTGCAGCCTTCTCTTTTATATGTAGCAACCCCTATTTCACACCCAGGTACCCCTTGGGCTGCAACCGCCCAAAGCCTGGGCCTTTGTTAAAAAAAAAATGACATATTTGACTATGGGACACCATGATTCCCAGCTGCGCATAAATAAGCACAAGAATGCCTCTTTGCTTTAGGGAGTCATCATCAAGATTAACCCTTACTCGATAAGTGTTTTGTTTGTCCATCCAAAGGACCTTCTCATGTGGAGCACATTAACTATAAGGCTGTATGCAGGGCCAGCGTATCCATTAAGGCAAGGGTGGCAATTGCCCCAGGGCCCCAAGCGCTACTGGGGCACCCAACCTCCCTCCTAACATCCTGTGCTTTTGGGGTTGTGCTGCCGGCCCCACAGACTGCCAGACCTCTGATTCAACTTCCCCACTTGCACTAACACTGCTATTGAAGCAGCAACACGATCACAGCATTTGCATGTCAACTGTCCTGGCTGCTGTATTGCTGCTCCTTGCCCATCTTCATCGCACTTCCTGTGTGTTCCAGTGTATCATGTATAATGTGTCATGTATAACATGCTCCGGATCACACAGGAAGTGCAATGAAAAAGGTAAGCAGCAGCAACACAGCAACCAGAACAGATGAAATGCTGTGATCGTGCTGCTGCCTCAATAGCAGTGTTAGGGCCCTCAGCGCAGACAATAAGTGGGGAAGACGGATCGGTGGTCCGGCAGCGTGGGGGGCCTGAGGGCACAACCCCAAGAAGCACACAATGTTAACGGGGAGGTCGGGGGCGGGCAGCCGGCTGAATGCAAATTTTGCTGGGGGATGGGGGCTTCAGGTTACTTTTGCCCAGGGGCCCCATTGAAGGTTAAACCGGCCCTGGCAGTATTATCATCTTCCTCACACTCTGATTTTTTTTAACTGAATGACCCTGTTGAAGTAATTTTATGCAAAACAGTTTGGATACAATATGTGGACATAGAAGAAAGAAAAGAGATAGAATGAAAAGAAAAGAAGAAACACAAAGGAGCAAAAAAGCAGATGATGAAAACATGGGCTCTCTGCTAGTTGCTCTCTCCTATAAAGGTTTTTAAGTCAGGTGTAGAAAGATAGCAGGGGAAGAGCAAAAGGGGAAAGAAGGTGTTGGGGCCTAAACACGCTAGTGTGCATCTGTCTGATTTTCAGCAGCATGTATCAGTCTGTAACATTAAAGGATACCCGAGGTGACATGTGACATGATGAGATAGACATGTGTATGTACAGTGTCAAGCACACAAATAACTATGCTGTATTCCTTTTTTTCTTTCTCTGCCTGAAAAGTTAAATATCAGGTATGTAAGTGGCTGACTCAGTCCTGACTCTTTGAGACCCTCAATGATAAGAAATTCCAACTATAAAACACTTTCCTAGCAGAAAATGGCTTCTGAGAGCAGGAAAGAGATAAAAAAAGATCCATAGTTCAAAGATTTTAGCTCTGGCATACTTCAATGAATGTGTCATTGACCAAAAACAATAAAACAGTTACAACTTAAAAAGTAGATTTAAACATAAAATAAAACTGGAATATATTAAAAAGTCATTTTAGGAGAAGGAAGATAGATACAATCATTTATTTCATTAGTTTATTTTCACCTTGGGTGTCCTTTAAAGTGTTGATGAAAAACGGGCAGAAGTCTGCTAGTGTGTTTAGGCTTAAAGAGGAACTCCAGTGAAAATAATGTAATAAAAAAAGTGCTTCATTTTTACAATAATTATGTATAAATGATGTAGTCAATGTTTTCCTATTGTAAAATCTTTTAAATTCCTGATTTACATTCTGACATTTATTACATGGTGACATTTTTACTGTTGGCAGGTGATGTAGCTGCTGCATGTTTTTTTGGCAGTTGGAAACAGCTGTTTACAGCTGTAAACAGCTATTTCCCACAATGCAGCAAGGTTCTCAAACGGGAAACTGCCAGGAGTAGGTACTTAAGAGTTTCTTGTGGGAGGAGTTTTACCACAATAACAGTCATACAGCGCCCCCTGATGGTCTGTTTGTGAAAAGGAATAGATTTCTCATGTAAAAGGGGGTATCAGCTACTGATTGGGATAAAGTTCAATTCTTGGTCGGAGTTTCTGTTTAAAGGCAAAAGAAAGGAGAGAGGGAAAAAACAATGAGTAGGGAAAGTAGGTGACAACCAAGGGCAAGGACCTCCCTCTAGTATTTCCCTCCCTCTAGCATTTCTAGTTTCAGTTTTACTTTGTCAAAGCAGGACAACGTGTATGTTTCCATTTTCTGTAGAGTGTACTTTTCATGTACTGTATTATTATTATTTAGTATTTCTATAGCACCAATATCTCCTGCAGCGCTTTAAAGAGTATACATAGCATTTTTAACTAACTGTCCCTCAGAGGACCTCGCAATCTAATCCCTACTATACTTATATGTCCATCATAGTCTGGGGAAATTTCAGGGGAAGCCAATTAACTTATCAGTATGTTTTTGGGATGTGGGAGGAAACCAAAGTACCCAGAGGAAACCCACGCAGACACGGGAAGCACATACAAACTCCGTGCAGATAGTGCTGGAGATCCAGTGCTGCAAGGCTCTATCCACTATGCCACTGTGCTGCCCGTGCTATCTACTATGCCACCCTGTTGGCCACTGTATGCTTCACCGAATGTATGCTTCACCAGTATATGACATAACACACGTAACACAAAATTGGACTTACTTTCTCCATTGCATTGCGATCCTGTTTTTACAGGATGTGCAATGCAACTTCACAGTGTGAAATGTAGTGTTGTTGATCATAAGCTAATTCCTACAAGGTAAATCAGGAAATACAGTTATACTTTAAAGAACAGCTGTCATCATGACAGAATCATGTTGCACCTATTTGATTGAATGAAGACACTGACTGTAATGTCCCTGTTTTCACTCACCTGGAACAAATACACATTTTAACCAAAAGGTGTAAAGGAACGACACACACACTAGATAAAAGTTGGCACACGCAAACAAACGATTTCACTCAAACAACAAAAAAGACAAGTAGATTAAACCACATTGTCAACACATACTGACATTCCAAATGATTATGTTGTCTGAAAACTGCGCACGCAAGTGGAAAGTGACGTTTCACACAACATACCAATGCTCTGGATCTGGAATAATGTTGTTTAAACGACTTATACACACCTGCAGACTGCACAATATCTGCTCTATAGGCGTCTGAGTTGATCCAGCAGTTGGTTTGGGCAGAATACCCGATATCGGTTGCTCATTGTTGTCATTAAGATATATTTTTAACAACGATTGTCATCCAAAAGGGTAAAATGTGTCGTTCTGCGGACATTTCAAACTTTTATCTATCTTGTGTACAAGGTTTAACCACTTCCGTACCAGCAGTCTCTGCCCCTTTAAGTACCAGAGACTACTGGATTCAAAGAACGTCACCTCCCGATGAATCCCCAAACAGACCTGCCGCTCCCGCCAGTCAATAATAATAATAATTGCAGTATTTGTATAGTGACTTTCTCCTGTCAGACTCAAAGCGCTTGCGAGGCAGCCACTAGAGCGCACTCAGTAGGCAGTAGCAGTGTTAAGGAGACTTGCCCAAGAAAGTCCTTACTGAATAGGTGTTGGTTTACTGAACAGGCAGAGCCAAGATTTGAAGCCAGGTCTCCAGTGTCAGGGGCAGAGCCCTTAACCATTACAGTATCCAGCCACTACTCATGATGACAGGGCCAGGAGCCAATGAGATCGGCTCATGACCGGCTCACATAGCTCTGCCATATAGACGGCACGACGAGTGATCTGCGGCGGGGAAAGAGCAATGTGATTGGCAGTAGCATGCGGCAGGATGATTGAAATCTACGCCCTAGCAGCGGTAAGGGGATCAAAACAGGGCGCAGATTTCAATCTTCAAGGTCAGGAAGTGGTTAACCTCCTTGGCGGTATGAAAAATACCGCCAGGAGGGAGCGCAGCAGTTTTTTTTTTTAAATTTTTTTTTTTAATCATGTAGCGAGCCGAGGGCTCGCTACATGATAGCCGCTGCTGAGCGGCATCCCCCCGCCCGCTTCGATCGCCTTCGGCGATCTCCGATCAGGAAATCCCGTTCATAGAACGGGATTTCCTGGAATGAACGGGATTTCCTGGAGGGCTTCCCCCGTCGCCATGGCGACGGGGCGGGATGACGTCACCGACGTCACTGACGTCGGGACGTCATTGGGAGTCCCGGGCCACCCCTCGGCGCTGCCTGGCACTGATTGGCCAGGCAGCGCTGGGGTCTGGGGGGGGGGGCCCGCGCCGCAGCAGATAGCGGCGATCGGGCAGGGGCTGGCGGCGATCAGAGTGCTGGCGCAGCTAGCAAAGTGCTAGCTGCGTCCAGCAAAAAAAAAATTATGAAAATCGGCCCAGCAGGGCCTGAGCGGCACCCTCCGGCGGCTTACCCCGTGTCACACACGGGGTTACCGCCAAGGAGGTTAAATCATGACATCATACCAACATACTTGTCTCAAGTTCCTGAAAAAAGTATCATACCCTGTGATCTGTCTTAAGGCTCGTACACACATCCAACAAAGTGGATGACCAACTCCACGACATGACCGATCAAGCGATCAAATGACTTGGATTTTCTGCACACCAGCCAACTGAACAACCAACTCATTTGCATACTGTGCATGCAAACAGAATTACGGACTGCATGATATGGCCGCATTCAAAACAAGCGCACATTGTTCAAATGACCTGTACACTCATGGCAAACTGCACAATATCAGCCCAACAGTCGAGTGAATTGATCCGCGGGATGGATCGGGTAAACTGCCTGTTATCAGTCGCTCGTATAGTCGCTTGGCACGCGTACACATCTGATTGTCGTCCAACAGACCAATTTCAGAGGATAGTTGGGCAGAACTGTTGGATGTGTGTAGGAGCCTTTACAGCCAGGCAGCTGGGATATTGTAGATTACTATCATGATAGCATTTTACCAGCTTACTTGTTGCAGGTGCCTCAGAAGTCACTACAGCTAAACGATTTCCATTACAAACAGACAATTGGGATCATTTAAATTACAATCCGATCATTTTTTTTCCCAGCATACGTGTTCCAAGTGACTGACTATGCATTATGGGTATGGAATATCCATTTCAGCCAGGCAATTGGGATAGTTTAGATTAGTAACTGTAGTCTGTGCGTTTTTCACGCCAACAGATGCTCTATACCGGCCAAAGCTCATCTTCTCTGTGATTGGGATTAAAGGAGAGAGTTCTAACCTCAGATCTTTCATTATGAAGAGCAGCATTCATACATGCAATAATTAAGAACAGGTACAGAGGGGACAGCCCGGATATTGATGTACTGCACATCCCAGCATGTCGACACTTCCAAGTATACATGTAATGGGGCTGCCCCTGTAGTGTAGAGAGGCTCGTCCTGGGCAGCCATAACGAGCATCAGTATAGATGGGGTCACTGGTGTGCGGCTGCCACACAGAGCTATTGACCTGTCGCTGTCCTTTTCATACTCCCTGGATCTAATATCCCTTAGCCGATACTCACGTCTGCCATTTCATCTCTTTTCGGTTAAAAAGGGGCGATCTGAGCAATTTCTGGCAGTTTCTCGGGGTCACAAGTTAAAAAGTAAGGAAATTCTAAAGGGGAGGGGGGCTGCTAGGCTGAATAAAGCAATCAGGCCGGCTGGATGCATCCTCACCTTGTCTGGGAGGCGCACAGTCTGCCTACATGGGGAGATATGACTTCTAATCAATAGTTCATAGCGATGACCTGGCCTCTCTCTGATAATATTCACACAAAGCCAGCAGGCAATGCATCGCGAATTAATACCTCTGAAAATGATAAATGGTCAGGCTCCCCAGTCATTTTATGGACTTGAATTTTAAGGAGGGCTGTCTAACCGCGTGGATTTGCATAAAAATCAAAGGCAGACTCTATACCTTGAGGGTCATTTATCAAGCTTCGCGTTGATAATTTGATTAAAAAAGCACCTGCTTTTGTCGCAGACTGCTAGTACATTTCGTCTCAGCAATGCAATACAATGCCATTGTTGTTATTATTATTATTATTATTATTTTAGTTCCCTATTTCTGCTGAAATTAAAAGAAAATAGTTAACTTACTACGGATTATCTTTTTTCTTTGTTAGCAAAGCTGGATTGATGGCAACTGTATATATATATATATATATATATATATATATATATATATATATATATATATATATATATATATATATATATATATATATATATATATATATATATATTCTATATTTAAATTAATAATAATAATGCAATATGACTATGAGATACATTATATGTATGTATATATGTATGTGATTGTATCTATGTATGTATGTATGTAACAAATGAGTTGAAAAGTTTTACAGTAATGTATTTTAATGTTTAGTATTAATTATATACGGTTGTTAAGGATGAGCTTTGTAATGAAGTTTGGATTTGAAGGACTGCTACAACCAATAATAATTGTATTGTGACTCCTATGGCTATCAGCAGAGAGGGGAGACCAGCAGAGTAGCTGACGCTTTGGGGGAGCTGAGGTCCCCACAGTCCCCCCCATAGCAGGACAGAGAGACCCGCGAGGAATATTTGGAGATTGGCTGTTTGGGGACGTGGAGTGGGATGTGTGGGAAATCTCAGCAGCCTGCGTGTCTCAATAGAAGTGATGTTTCAGCAAGTCTCGCTCTGACCTGCGTGGTAAATGTTGAGTTGATTTCATTGTTGCCGTCGCTTTTCATTGTCTCCTGAAAGACAGCTGATAGCTGTTAAGCCAGAATGGTGTAGTAATGTCACCATATATGTGACAATTATCATCCTGGAAGCCTGTCATGCACATTTTATGAGTGCTGACTGCTATTTATATACTTCTCATCTCAATAGTAAGTGAGCTAGTGCAGTCCTGGCAGGAGAGATAGGAGCATCTCTATCTTCTTTTTCAACTCAGTCAACAGATTTCAACATAAAACGATCTACAGTTGCTTTATTATTTTTCTACCTATTTATTTGTATTTATCATCTGTAATTGTTTAATATCAATCAATTTATGTTACATCAACGAACCAATATCTAGCTACACATCTATCTCTTTATAATATCTATCTATGATATATCAATTAACCTGTATAATATATATAGTTATCTACGTATCTTATCTCCGTTCGCCTAACTATCTTCTGATATAGGATTAAGGTTTGGTCGCACGTGTTGTTATTTGCCCTATTTCCTTGTATGGTCTGTTCTTGCACAAAGCACAGAATCGCTGGGAGAGATCTCGTATTTATTTCAATGTAAAGTCTTCTCTTTAGTGGATGGCCGTGGCTTTGACTTCACCTGATCTCGTCATTAAAAAGAGTTATTACCTTACCTGAAAAGAACACTTTTTTTGCTTAATGAACGTTTTAATTAGAGAGGGAATTCGTAGGAAAATCACATTTTTATTTATTATGGTTGAAATAGATACGAGTGCTGTATGGCCATATCATAATAGGCAGAGTTTCTTGAGTAATTAAGGTAAAATATAGTTAACCGAGCTTCATAAACCTGTGACACTCAGCTAATTAAGAAATAATATCCCATCTAGATGACTTCACATATCACTCCTTTCTCTTCTGTATTGGAGGCTGCTGTGTGTGCTAATCTAATGTCAGCTCATTACACTAAAGAGCCAGTCGTAAAAATGTCACCAACAGCTCATACTCTATCTGTCCATCCATCTCATCTATCTATCTTATTATCTATCGATCTATCTAATTATCTTTCTTATATCTATCTATATATCAATAATCTACCTAGTACAGTACAGTACAGTATATAGCTCTATCTATCTATCTATCTATCTATCTATCTATCTATCTATCCTTCCTTCATGCATATATCATACTATCTATCTAATTATCTACCTGTTTATGTATCTATCTAATTATCTATTTGTCTATTTATCTATCTATAAATCGAATTATCTATCTAACCACCCATTCGTGCATCTATCCATCTATTTTTTTTAAATCTAATTATCATCTATCTTGTCTATAGTATCTAGCTATCCATGTTTCCACTCTGTTCTATCAGCGAATTACCCTCTATCTATTTGTATCTTTCATCTATCTATCCATCCAATTATCTGTCTATTTATCTATCCACCTTTCTATTGAGCTTTCTATCAACCTATATATCTGATTATCTAGCTAGTTAGCTATTCATCAATCTATACCTGCATCCTCTTTTCTACCAATACATCTTATCCATCTATCTATCTATCTATCTATCTATCTATCTATCTATCTATCTATCTATCTATCTATCTATCCATCATCTATCTCTGGCTATGTATAATATTGTGATATATCAATATATTACATGTTATGTATACATAATACAGGAATGTGTCTTTCTTTTTTTCTTTTATCCAAGCTAACATAATTATGTATCTATCCGTTTATCTATTTATCTCCTACTTATCTATTAATTTACGTTATAACTAAACTGACATACTTCAATCAATATTGCAATCCATGGACTATTTATGTATCAAATATCTATGTACTACTACGGATCTGTGTTGTGTGTGTCCATCTAACCATTGAATGTACAATTTTATGGAAGTAATTGCGGATCTCTCTCTACTTAGTTTTGCGCCATATTCACACGACCTCCACATTTAGGAGTGGAATTATCGCATGAATAAGCCACTGACAACCGGTCATTGCAAACATTTCACAAGTGCAAAGTTTTGTTTTGCGCCCCAATGCTCGCATTAGCACGACCTATAGCAGAGAGCAGCCTATGCTGCCCACCCTACAGGCACGGGGCGATGCGGACGATCCTTCTTCGGTGAAAAGATCTGGGTGGGATGTTTAATTATGAAACACAGAACTCATTTTGTCTTTTCTCTGCGCTTTTTTTTTCCTTCTGACAGATAAGTAGAAAGCCCTCTTTGATTGGAAAGTCGCTACAATACCAGATGCAATTTTCTCTTTCTTTCCTCCCAAGTCTTGTCATCTCAGGGATCAGAACTGTGTCACCGCAGAAAAAGCAGGGAAAAAAGAGAAATAAAGAGCTTTGAGCCTGTGAGCAACTTTGCCTGGAAATCCGGCAGAGCTGCTGCTGAATGTGATACTAGTGACGCTGAACAAGTAATGCCACTAAGCTTTCAGTCGTGTGAATTCTCCCAAAGATCTCTAGAAGCAATCTGAGGCGTCCTGACCCCTGACAAGAGCAGATCTGCCTATCTCTGCCTGTGCCAGCGCTTCAATCCTGCTCATATCTGCCCAGCTTTGCCCCAGTGTGTGATAAGGCAGTGTGTGCCGCCCGCAGCACACAGCTAAGTGAGGGGGTGATGCTGCTGGCTGCATTAACATGCAAATATGGACTTTTAATTTCCAATCCATTCTATTCTTTTTTATGTTGCAGATTGAATGCAAACTACAAACCTCCATCGCCACCAGCTCTGTTTAATGCAGAGTGAGTGAGTGAGTGAGTGAGTGAGTGAGTGAGTGAGTGAGTGAGTGAGTGTGAGTGTGTGAGAGAGAATGTGTGTGTGCGTGTGTGTGTGTGTGTGTGTGTGTGTGTGTGTGTGTGTGTGTGTGTGTGTGTGTGTCTGTCTGTCTGTCTGTCTGTGTGTGTGTGTGTGTGTGTGTGTGTGTGTGTCTGTGTGTCTGTGTGTCTGTGTGTGTGTGTGTGTGTGTGTGTGTGTGTGTCTGTGTCAGTGTGTGTGTGTGTGTGTGTGTGTGTGTGTGTGTGTGTGTGTGTGTGTGTGTGTGTGTGTGTGTGTGTGTGTGTGTGTGTGTGTGTGTGTGTGTGTGTGTGTGCCAGTGTGTGTCAGTGTGTGTGCGTGTGTGTGCGTCAGTGTGTGTCAGTGTGTGTGCGTGTGTCAGTCAGTCAGCTGGCTGGCTGAACAATGTACAACGATATACACCAAACGGCCCCCACCTCTTCTTCCAGTGGTCAATATGGTCCTTAGAAGCTCTAATCGTATTGATTTATTGTATATCAATGTATTTATTGCCCAGTTAAGCAATGGAATAACATAAACATGTATTGTAGAGTACTTAGTGTATTGTGGTTTAGTGTAGTTTAGTGTATTGGATTGGATTGCATTTTAGTGTATTGTAGTTTAATGTATTATAGGGTATTGTACTGCAGTGTATACTGTAAGTTCATTTTAGTGTATTGTAGCGAAGTGTAGCATAGTGTAGTATAGTGTAGTGTATGACAGTGAGTTGTATTACAGTGTAGTGTAGTGCAGTATAATATAGCACAGTTTTGTGTAGTGTAGTGGTGAAGTTTTGTGTATTATAGTGTTTTGTAATGCAGTAAAATTTAGTGCATTTTAGTGTGTTATATTGCAGTCTAGTGTAGTGCTGTTTAATGTACTGTATTGCAGTATAGACTAGTGTATTGCAGTATAGTGTAGTGCAGTTTAGTGTATTGTAGTGAAGTGTAGTGTAGTAGTGCAGTTTTGTGTATTATAATATTTTGTATTGCAGTATAATGTATTCCAGTTTAGTGTATGGTACTGCAATGTATTGCACTATAGAGTATTGCAGGTTAGTGTATCGTATTGTAGTCTAGTGAATTTTAGTGTGTCTTGATGTGCAGTGTAGTGCAGTATACTGTATTGTATTACAGTGTAGTGCAGTTTAGTGTACTGTATTGCAGTGTAGTTTAGTACAGTTTAGTGTATTGTATTGCACTGTAGTGTAGTGCAGTTTAGTGTAATGTAGTGCTGTTTAGTGTACTATATTGCAGTGTTGTGTACAGCAGTTTAATGGGTTGTAATGCAATGCAGTGCATTGAATTTTAGTGTACTGTATTGCAATGCAGTGTAGTGTAATTCAGTTTAATTGTATTTCAGTGTAGTGTAGTGCATTTTATTGTATTATATTGCAGTGTAATGTAGCGCAGTTTAATCTACTGTATTGCAGTGTAGTGTAGCTTATGGTATTGCAGTGTAGTGTAATGCATTTTATTGTATTACATTGCAGTGTAATGCAGTGCAGTTGTGTGCAATGTATTGCAGTGCAGTGCAGTTTAGTGTACTGTATTGCAGTGTAGTGTAGCTTATGTTATTGCGGTGTAGTGTGGTGAATTTTATTGTATTGTATTGCGTGGTAATGCAGTGCAGTTTAGTGTGTTGTAGTGTAGTGTAGTGTATCATATTGTAGTGTGGTTAAGGAAACTTAGTGTTAGTGCTTCCTGATTCAGCAAGTGGTAGAACTGAGCAGCACATGTGTGGAGTGATAACCAGTTTACATCATCACTGTAAACCTGTTGGACAGTTGGGGAATGGGGAGTGTGTCTGTGATTGCAGTTCCCTCTCCACTGACAGCAGTGAGCTGGGGCTGCCTGTTGTTGGCAATCCCAGAGCCGGTCCAGGCAATATTGGGGGTGTATAATGATGAGATCCCACAAGTGGTTAAACATCGCCTTATCTCCTTTGTGGAGGAAATGATCGTACCGCAGGAAACGTGTTTCCCAGCCAGGCTATGGTCGATGCTTTATAATAAGGTCACATGGAAGCAGCATGCATCTCCCTCCTATATATTGTAAGTGTAAAATGTCGCAGTCTATAACATGTGCTTTCTATTACACAGCCCCATCCACAGCCCTGGAATCAAACTCTGACCTCATATCCAGCGCGCTATAAATAAGCTGCGCGGCGCTCCTTCCCTTTATGAAAAACATAATTCACGTTTAAATATGATTAATGAGGCTGCTAATACTCTAGAAAGCAAATGCGGCGCAGGCTTGTGGTAGAGAAAGAGAGAGCCCGGCCAGTGCTGCTGCTGGAAACTTTACTGGCTATGCTGCTGTAATGAGGCAGAACGGCGGTACTCTCAGTGCATTGCACCTGTCTCATCAGCAACACTGTTGCAAAATAAAGTTACAATTAGCGCACCGCGGTTGGGAAGTACCTGCCCGCTGTTTAGGAGTGTTTATGGTCTTCCTTTAGAGTCGAGATGCTATTAAAACAATGGCTATTTTTTGTTAGTGCTTGTTTCTGTTTTATATGGGCCCTCCCCTTCTGAAAGGAGACCTCGGGGACTGTCATTAGATCAGATGGCAAGTCTGTATAGAGAGTGTTTTGCATAATTACATACCATAGCCGGAATAGTCACCTCCACATTTTATGGGTCACATACCAACTACAATTGGCCCATTATAGTCCAAGGAACCTCATCCCCTTTACTGATAGAGAAACCAGACCGCCTAATCTAAGAATGAAGATTTCATTTTTTTTTCTGATATAAAAGAGAGAAGGGAAAAATGATTTGAATGTAACTGACGCTTTCTATGCAGCTCTTGGGTTCAGGGGGGGATGGTGAGGGGAGCCAAAGTGCTGGCCAAAGTAATCAGGAACAGGCTGAGGTTGTAAAATAGTTCATCAAAAAGAAATAGATCACCAGATTACTAAACTGAAGTCCCCCCCACCCCCTATTTCATTCACCCAGAGCTGTTTTCTCTCCTACCTTTGTCATTTCGTAATTAAGATATTCCCATATAGCAGACAGCTTTGATGTCTAACTTTTGACAGCTAGTATGAAGCAATGGAGAACCGATTCCTTATAACTGCACTCTGGAAGGGTTCAATTTTTCTGCAAATCTGAAACTGCCTGTTATAATACTTAACTGCACTATATATATATATATATATATATATATATATATATATATATATATATATATATATATATATATATATATATATATATATATTATTCTGGACTGTATCAGAACTAGTCATAGAACCCGTGTGTGCGATAAAGTGTAATATATAGATTAAGAATCAGATTATTATGATGAATAGATGAATATACCGTTATTATGGGGATGTGGAGATTGAGAAGTTAGGCCATTTCACACTATTCCAGTGTGATAGATTGCGAGCTTCTTGCACACATGCCTGTGTGACTTGTAAGTTCTGGAATCCCCTAGCAGTTGGATCAGGATCGCAGTAGATCAGGTCGCAGTTGTATAATTCCAGTGTATTATAACGCACTATTCGCATAAGCCAGTCTTCTACAGATGTCGAAGTGAACCTGTTATGAAATAAATAGGAAGCCTGCTATTTCTGCTCACCTTCTAGAATTCTCAGTTGCCAGGATGTAACACTGATTCCCCGGTTATAATGTTGTCTGAGTCTGTCACCTGGGACAAGTATGCAGGTTGTGGAACACACAAGGAGTACATTACAACATTAACTTTGTTTAATTGTTCCAGATTAGTGGTTTAGAAAGTCTATTTAGCCCAAATATCGGTATGGCAGGTGGGTACGCAGCATTATGTCACATAGACGTCAGCAATGGGATCCTCCATATTATCCTCACCATTAACTTTAGCAGTATTGTTTATATCAATTAGATTGTGAGCTCTGGTGAACAAGGCTCTATATCTGCCAAGCGCTTTGTTACCTTACCGTTTGATTATTCTGTGCCGCCCAAGCATACTAGACAGAAAATAAAAGTGCTTACATACATCCAATTTTGATTGGCCAATCACTGATCAATTTTACCACCTTCATGGGGTATGAGGTCCAAACGATTATGAATACCATGAACTGATTGTGCAGGTGAAATTAATTGGCCGATTATTGAACAATCAAAATTGGATGTGTGTATCAGACCAAAGTTAGTATAAAGATCAATACCAATGCCAGAAGATGTAGATCAAAACTGCTAAACAGAAGTTCAGATCAAGGATTGTAATAGGTCACCCCTGCATCACTTTTGCTCCAATTTTCCGTTTTTATAAGCCCATCCAAACAGGAAACACAGATTTATTAGGAACAAGTCCAGACAAAATTGGAGCAACACTGGTGGTTATGGCTGTTTTGCGCATTTTGTTACGTCTTTTATTGGCCAATTCCTCCTCTGCAGCAGTGCAGGAGCCAGAGAGCAGTCCACACTTGTTACAGCTCTAACAGCTCCTCAGCAAAATCATGGACACGCCCATGAGGAATGTAACAGCTGCTAGCGGAGCACCAGTGACGTTACATAGGGGGCCTTTTTAATAGATGCTTGGTAAATTTAACATTGGAGAGATGGTCTTCACGGTGTCAAAAGAAAGTAGTGGGAGCTTAAATTTAACATCCCCAATATTTACAGCATAAGTGGTCAATTGGGTGCAAGATAAAGCCAAACACCTATGTCTTATTTATAGTAACTTCAGTACATATATAACCACTGTTGTACCCCCATTCCTCTGCAGGTGATATAGGCTATTGCTTTGGATTACTGCTCTCTGTGATCACGCTACACTATGATATATATATATATATATATATATATATATATATATATATATATATATATATATATATATATATATATATATATATATATATATATATATATATATATATATATATATATGCTTTCTACCATCATATGTGTAAACGAACCTACAGCATACGCGTAAAGTTTTCCTATAGCTACTGATCAACTCTCACTGCGAGATAAATTAGGAACCTGGTTGTTCTGAACAGGTACTCTAGTTTAGCGCCAATTATTCTTTGTGACCTGTCATAATAAATCAGCCTATGTGAGGGACAACGCTTAGAAAGCGCTGATTGAACTGCTCTGACCGTAGTGAAATCTGTGCTATGACATCGCACTTTCACTACTGTTATGACACCTCACGTGCTTGCGTGCAGTGCTGATTGCAGCTTTGTGTAGTAGTGTTACCTGCCTGCAGAATAATGAATTAGCACAGACACCCCCTCTTCTGTGCAATGTGACATCATCCATCTACCAGCTTCATACAGTCACCCATTGCCACGGGACGGCACGGAGATGGTTAAATATCTCCTCAGCCAGAATCAAAGTGTTAGGCGGCTGCTCTCCGGCAGTGGTGAGGTTAATCAGCGCCTGTGATCCAGTAAGTAAGAGATCACACTGGTTATTATTGGCATTGGATATTGTACTATTGCCTGGAAGCCATTCCCAATGATTATAGTACTGATTACTGGATTTCTGTCCGTGTGATGTATGAGCTGAAAGAAATCTAATATTTATAGACAATCTCCCCTTACCGATCTGCTACTACTGTATTGTGCCAGCTATATATCCATCCGGACTTTACATATATACTCTTCTCAAGCCTATAGGGGGAAAACAATACAGTAATAACACAAACACACGGGTGTTCCTATCAGGAAGCAAATGTGTATATGTAGCAAAATGTATATTCTTCTAATAATCTTCCACAATACAATTTCAATGACATATTACAGGTTATTGTAACGTTTCTGCTGCAGCAAATACACCTTAGCAGGTTCTTGATTAACTTTAAATGGCCAAAATAAAGACTCAGCAACTGTTTTAGAAAACAGTTATATTTTTAATGGACGTTGAGGGGTTTATCTTGGTCCAATAAATAATATTATTAGTGGTAGTAATATAAATATAATAGTAGAAGTAGAAGTAGAAGCAGAAGCAGTAGTAGTAGTAGTAGTAATAATAATAATAATAATAATAATAATAATAATAATAATAAATATTAATAATAATATCGTCCCAAAATCATATTTGAATTGTTATAATAATTAGCGAAATATATATCTTTTATTCCGGTTAAAGTAGCTAGATTATTATTATTATTGTTGTTGTTATTATTATTATTATTAATGTTATCATTAATATTATTCAGGCAGGATAGCCATTGCAGATTGCTGGGTAGTGTGTGGTGTATGTACAGAGCCACCTATTGTGCACGTTGCTTGCAGACACACACGTTATCTGTGGGCGATCAGAGCAGCAGAGAGGTGACATGAAAGAGAATAGGGACTTCTCATGGAAATGTGCGCCTTGTTTCCCAGCACTGACAGTGGGAATGCAGTGCTGGATGGGACAGCTGATGGGGGTTTCATGTCACGTTAGAAGGGTCTGTGCTCTCATCACAGGCTGCCAGGGAGATTGAGATGTCCTGTTAGACAGGCGCTGTAATGAATGCTGACAGCTACTTCACACCAGCCCTCCGTGTAAGAACACACTTACCGGCAGGAGCCTCACACACAAGGCGACAAAAGGACAGTCCGGCTGCAGACCCCCTGCTCCACCTGTCCTGCATGCAGAGACAGCGCCCGGCTCTGACAGGGTTAACCTGCTCACATTAACAAAACGTATTAACAACTCGAGCAGTGGAGTCACGTGTGTGATTTTTATTGATTGGTGTGGATAAAATAATTATTTCACTTCCAGTGGGCGAGAGCGAAAACTAATTACAGTCAAGTATCAGGAGGCTGCAAAAGAGTTTTTTACATAAACTATCGTTTATATTACTCAGTACATAAATTCCCTGCACAGTGATTGTGAAAATGAGATAGATGAGACAAAGGAGAGCTGCGAGAGATAGAGAGAGCCCAACACAGTGGAAACTAGAGGCAGAATGTGAGAGAGATAAATAAGAGAGAGAGAGAAGGAGGGAAAGAGAGAGGTAGACTAGAGAGATAAAGAGAGAACAAAGTTTGAGGTGGGATAATGGATGACAGCACAATGTACATATCAATTCGAAATACCCAATAATTACTATTTAAACAGTCAATTTTTATTATAACAAATGTAGATAGCAATAATAATAATATTGTTGTTGTTTTTGTGGTTATTATTTTTATTCAGAGACAGAGTACTGAGTTGTGACCCAATATTATTATTAATATTATCTATATAGCCCCAATATAGCCCCCAACATCTTCCATAGAGGTGCACATAGTACAGGACAAATAGTGGGGGAAAACAGACAAATGAGCCATGCTGTAGGTTGCCGCAGGTAAGTAGTTTGTATTACTGGCCGGTAGATATGTAGCCGGTAGCATAGATGGGTATAGTGAATCATGCACCTGCATTGTTCTAGCTAGGCCGAGCCTTATCTGCACAGTATAATTGGAATTGGAGACAGTAATAAAAGTGGGGAGTAGGAGACAGGGCGCACTACAGGACAATGCCAGCCGCAGCCTCACTATATTCTCTCCATTCCCAGATAAGGAATCAGATTATATTATTCTCCTCATATTACATTTTTTTTTTTTTGCATTTCTGTTGCGTCCCATTGTTCCCTCTCCGACCATTTCTCCCTGCGGTTCTGCTGAGGACTATTGACTGTTACATTAAAACGGTCCTAATTCTATTTGTCTACAATTGCGCTGTGTATTGTGTCAATAGAGAGACGCAGGAATCTGCGCACCTGATCGGATCTGCGTGTGGGAAATAAAGAGCTCACAGGAGGAATCAGTGTATTGACTCGTGTAACAATGCAGCGTTCCACCTGCTATGGAGGTGTCAGGCAACAATGCGCGACGGAGACATATTTTACATGCTGCTAAACAATTTGTTCAACGTTCACTTTTCATTATATTGGTTTACTTCTCCTTTTTTTCTCAGCCTGCTTACAACCATCACGATTTAACAGCAATCAGATCGATGGCGAAGTCCATTGTTTGATGCAAGGACTGGGGATATATATATATATATATATATATGTTTGCCCCGCCTTAGCCTTTATATTTGCACCTATGTGTAGGTTAATAAAGTCTGTGGGTTGTTAAACTTGCCTCAAAATTCCATCTGTCTCTTTGCTGGTGCTTTTCTGTATAAATAACTGGTATCTTGAAACTATTAAAAAATAGGTCCCAAATCAAAAATAGTTTGTAATTTCCACTGTGTTATAGGAAACAAACTGTTTACTTATTTATTTTAGGCGCTTTTTATTTGGTGGGTTTTTTTACTCCGAAAATGTTAACGGCTAGATCAAATGTTGTTTTTTTATTAAAAGACAAAAATATATATTTTAGACAGTATGAGTCTGTATTAAAAGTTAACATTTACTTTAAAAGTTTGACAATTAGGTTTACAGACTTCATCCAAACGCTTGTTCTATTTTTGGTACATATATAATTTCATAAGTTTACCTTTTATACATATTTATAGCAAGAGGAGATTCTTTTACTTCTGTGAATGTAAATTGCAGATGTGAAAATCCATTAAATTGGACCACTTTAGACACTGACAGAATTATAGTTATTTGTATTTTAATTGATATTTCGTTTTGGTTAATGAATCATTAAACCCCAACTGTACCTAAAAACCTCTATGAGCAATCACAAAGGGTGTACAATGTGTAAAAATACAATAGATTGTATTTAAAACAAAGTAAGAAAATAATAAATCAGTGTCACAGTAGCATAATATTGATATACAGAAAACATGGCATGCTACTTAGGGCATCCTGCGTTGTATATATATTAACATCCCCTTTTTAGTCTTATGCACTTCACACTTCAAAACGCCCACTTTAATTATTGTCTGTTCTTCTGAGCTTCTCCGCGATAGCTTTGCTGGAATAGGAACGCTGCAAAATCATATAAACGTCGCAGCGCCACCTTGCTGTCACGGGAGGAACAGCGACTGGGAGGAAAAAAAAAAGATTCAAATTCATAAACACTTGAGAATTTACAGTAGTACGCTTACTTTTCAGAATCAAACAGCTAATAGGACTGGACAATCAGAAGTAGTCCTTAACCAGGCACTTTAGCAAACATTCCTATTTTGACAGCAGTACACAAAGGGAGTTCACCCAGAAAGATGACATTTTCCAACGTGTCTTCATTTTTTATTCAAAGTTAAAGTCGCTAATAATAACCCAGGATGCGCTGATCAAAAGGAGTTATCAGGTGCCAATACTCACATGCAATATAGACTCTGAAATTACATTTCTCAGCTAATAACCGAATTATATTACAGGCTGGAATCGATGCAGATATAAAGGGCAGGAGATACAGGCCATTCCACGTGAAGAGTGGGGAGCAGTAATTACATTGTGTCACTGAAACAGCGAAATCTATCTCCCTCGCTCTTTTCTTACTCTAATAAATCTATTTCCATGTAAGTGAATTCAGTTGGCAGGTTTATGCTGTTCCAGTAGAGAGATAATTAGCCGGGGTAGCAAAATTCCTTAGAAGGAGAGAGAAAAAAGTTTGCACACTCAAGATATGGAGAGAATTTATAGTGAGGATTCTGTAGGGTGGAAGACTTGCTGTAGAAGTGAGTGGTCCTTGTTTTTAAATATAAAGGACAATAATAAGGTGGGGGTGTTCAGATAGTGTGTGTGTGTGGGGGGGGGGGGGTGCACACAGAGCTGAGAGAGACAGCAAGAAGGTGGTGTGTGTGTGTGTGTGTGTGTGTGTGTGTGTGTGTGTGTGCGTGTGTGCGTGTGTGCGTGTGTGCGTGTGTGCGTGTGTGCGTGTGTGCGTGTGTGTGTGTGTGTGTGTGTGTGTGAGGGAGTGTGTGTGTGTGTGTGTGTGAGAGAGAGAGAGAGAGAGAGAGTGAGTGAGTGTGTGAGTGTATATGTGTGTGTGTGTGTGTGTGTGTGTGTGTGTGTGTGTGTGTGTGTGTGTGTGTGTGTGTGTGTGTGTGTGTGTGTGTGTGTGTGTGTGTGAGTGTATGTGCGTGTGCGCGTGCGCGTGTGCGTGTGTGTGTGTGTGTGTGTGTGTGTGGTGTGTGTGAGTGTGTGTGTGTTTTGTTGAATACAATAAGAGCAGGTAAGTAACAGGGGGTATAAGCTGATACAGAAATGGCTGGAAATAATAATTAGGCTTACACACCATACTATCTTAGTTGTTCAGTCTTAACAATTTCCTATAGTATAAGAGCCTGTCAAAACAATATTTTCAAAGTGTTTTCAATCTGTTGGCCCTTCCATTACATAGATATGGTAAATCTGTACAACCAAGATTGTGTGTGATGACCCGTAAGGTGGCCACTAATGGTCCAATCTTTTTCATCCAATCTTACAATTTCTATGTAATATAAGGGAACTGCCTATATTATTCATTCAATGTATTTACTCGATTTACTTTTATACTACAACGATTTGGTATAATTGGAAGAAAAATATTGGATCATTAGTGGCCACCATAAGTATATGTGGTCAGCAGTGACAGAGAAAATTAAATGGGCTATAGGTGTCATATGAACAAGGCCAAGACACATAAGCTGGAGAAGAGTGAGTGGGATGTGAGGAAAGAGGGGGCAAGGACGGAACACATGGTGTATGTGTGGGGCAGCGGCAAGAAGGGAAGTAGAAAGAGGGGGGGGGGGAGGGGGTTAGGTGGAGGCAGGTAAAAGATAAGCGGGGGCTGGAAGGTAGGGGAGGGAGCTAAATATGGATAGTGTGTGTGGGTGTGTGTGTTTGTTTGCGTGTGTGTGTGGGGGGGGGGGGGTCTATCCACAAACTAAATATACTGCATAAAAATAATAGTAGGAGTGGGGGGAAATGAAGCAAAGAGAAAATAAAATGAAGAAGATGAAGTTGGGATGGAGAAAGAAAGGAAGGGAAGAAAGAAGAAAGAGAGAACAATGAGGGTTTTCCAACTTTCAAATATGACTTATTAATCCTAACTTTAAAAGACTTTCTGCTCCTCCATGTGACAGAACCTGTACTATCTCCGGTGAATGGTTGGAAGGTGCAGCTGAGTGAGACAGTGCTGTTTATAGCAGAGTGTGCAGGACCAAGCTCCTGGGCCTCCCCGTGTCGTGAAATAAAACACCCTGCCTCGTACAATAGTCAGGGGCTGAACTTCTTCTCTTTCCAGTGGGTCCTGAGTGCAGCCAGCGCATTCCTGAGTTTTGGCAGATTCGCTCTTGCGTAGGAAAGTTGGATGTTGGGATCCCGGCTACATTCATAGGAAGAAAATGCAAAGCAAATAGGTTGGGTTTGTATTACAACTATGTCATAATGTTTCGCTCATGCAAAACATGTAGCCAGAGGGGATTGCTAATGACTCAAGGTTTGAAGCAAGAACACAAGGCAGACACTTCCAAGCCATTAGCACACCGCAGCACACACTGAGCCTGGGTACATTTTACCATACAGTACTTCTGTACAACGTGCACAACTGTCTCCACTGCCTCCAAACTCACTAAGGGCTGGTTCAGACGGGCGTTTTTGTGGCGTTTAACGCAGCGTTTCAGACGCAGCGTTTTTTAGGATCTACTGCCATCCCATGCAAGTGAATGGGAGCGTTTAGAGCTGGCTTTTGCAGGCTTTCATGAAAGCCTGGCAGTAGATCCCAGCGTTGCGTCTAGTCTCAAAAGCAACATGCTGCTTTCAGAGGCTTTAAATGCGAGGAAACTATAGCAGAGACCAGAACTGCTAGCCTTGAACGCTTTTCAAAAGCCTTCAAAAGCTAGCTTTTAAACGCTGACGTTTAAACGCTGGCGTTTGAACGCAATGCCAAGCAAAAGCTCAGCAGACGCCCGTGTGAACCAGCCCTAACAGCGACCCCCCCCCCCCCCCCCCCCAACCAACCCACCGCACTTCACCGCAGCCACAGGTCACACTGCACACCGAGAAAGGACGGAAGCAACAGCTGGCTCAGAGATTAATCTTTTTTGCTTTTTCTTTTTATTATTTACAGGTTATTTTTTTAAATAAATAATTAAATGAAAATGATAATTATAATAAAAAATAAATAATGATAAAATAAAACAAACACATGCACTGCATTGACAAGGATTAAAAAAAATTACCTATTTTATGTTTTCAATTTATTAATTTTTCCTTAAGTAGCAAGGTGTTTGAATGTAATTAAAGTTCTGTTAGCTGCAACTGCCCCAAGCATAAAATAAATAAATAAATACATAAATAACGATATACATATAAATAAAAATAAAAAGAAAAAACAATAAATATGTTACACATCAATGTGTACCAAAAAATAAAAGCTACACAGAAGTAAACTTCTATGTACTAGCTAAACTATGAGTACTGACAAATTATATGTGTGTGTGTGTGTGTGTGTGTATATATATATATATATATATATATATATATATATATATATATATATATATATATATATATATATATATATATTGCTCGTTGTCATAATTTTGTTGGTAGTTTAAAGCCACTTGCACTGTGGAATAAGGTTGCTTGTAGTGTCTATCACATCTGTTTATTACTTATTTTGTTTTCTGCATATTGTTATAAAAACAACCGTATACACCCCCCCCCCCCCCCCCAAAAAAAAAAAAAAAAAGCAAAAAAAAAAGCAAAAAAAAAAAGAAGAAGAAGAAATGAGTGCATCAAATGGTTTGTTTAAAGTGAATGATATACAAATGCAATCCGCCCCTAAAATGTAATTAAAATAGTAATACTATTACCCCATATTGCCAGATTGGGCCCAGTGATCACGTGCATGCACACCCCGTCACAGTAGCGTCAGCAGTCATGTTAGTGCAGCACATATTTACACGTCAGTTGTTTGTGGTGTGTGTGTGCTGTGAATGCTGTATGTATTTACAGGAATCAACATTAGAGGGAGACCATAGCTGCTTCCTTTGAAGTATAAGAACAGCCCAAATATAGAAGGACAATGGCCTCAATTCACTAAGCTTTATCAAACACTTTATCAAACTTTTGATAATTTACCTCATGGGTAAAATCTAATTTTGAGCTCACTAAGGTGTTATATGTTTATAGAATGTTTTATCGATAAAACATTCAATAAATCTATAACACCTTCGTGAATTCAAAATTAGATTTTACCCATGAGGTAAATTATCAAACGTTTGATAAAAAGTTTGATAAAGCTTAGTGAATTGAGGCCAATATCTACCTGCTGCCATATAGAACATGCAAGTGGCACAGTCATGTGTATTATTCTTCTGTATACCTAGATAGTGCAGGATGGAGGGCACATTCATATGGAGCCTTCACTGAAATTACTTCATTATTCAGAATTCATTTTGACCATTTGAAGATGGCAGCAGCTTCCAGAAATGCATTTGAAGGTCGGTATTACTGAACACACGTTATTACTGCGGGTTTAGCTCTACAAATGCTGGAAATTCAGTTATGTATACAATCTATCTCTGGGGTCTTTGATTATTATTAACCTCAAAGCTCTGGCGAGAAGAACCCACTCTTATAGCAATTAGCCAACCACACAGGTGTAAATAACGGTGCTCTTCCAAATAGTATTACACCGACACAGCGAACGCATGTTCATATAAAAACTCCAAAGCCTCATGGGGAATGGGAGTACACAAAGGTTCTGAGGGACAGGAGGATAGAAAAATGCTCCTTTTAGTAAATCACACCCAGAGCAGGGTACCAGTCCAGTACATGTTCCTTGTGTATCGCTCATTATTTTCATGTTACGACAAAATAAAAAGGAAACTGACCAAAGAAAACCTACTTTTTTCTCAGTATAATATATTGGAAATGGTCATATATAAGGAACATTATACAGAGTGTATATATATATATATACATTATATATATATATATATATATATATATATATTATATATATATATATATATATAATATATATATATATTTATATATCTTATATTTATTATATATATATATATATATATATATTTCATGTCTCCACACCCTATCCCCCCCCCCCCCCTTTCTTGCTGAGTAGCAAAGTGACCCTTTCCCCCTGTCCCATTCACCTCTATAACAAGCATACTAAACTGTTCCAGTCCTCCTGATGTGCTTTGTCGCATCTCTATTTATTACTATAAGTTTGACCAGACAGTGATCACAACATCACAGTGCTGATCACAGATGTCTCGTCCACTCTCCTGGCTTCATACAGGCCCGCCGCGGCGTGTGCTGTACACAATCTACTGCTTTTATGACGTATCATTCGCCATAGAAATTCTATTATCAAATGATCGTTGCAGGCAGTGACACACCTGCTAACATGCTTAACCTATTGACACCTTTCTCCCTGTGTGGAGTCACATTCTCTTTGCATTTAGGGCTCGTTTCCACTAGTGCGGCGTGCGTCTCGTAGACGCACGCCGGCACTGAGCGGGTGGGCGGGATCGCAGGCGATTCCCATCAGCCGTGCCATGCACGGCTATGGGAAATCGCAGCCTCCGCCGCGAATTCTGTGGGGTTTCCGGCCGAATCGCTACTGCAAGCGATTCGGCCGGGCGGCGCCGTTGTCCCCTATGGCAGAGTTTCCCCGCGCGATTTGCCTGCGGGGAAACTCTGCGGATTCGCGGCCGTTTCCGCGAGAGTGGAAACGGGCCCTTAATGTGACTAGCTCTGATAAGATTTAATGTTTCCTCTATTGATTAACTGGGTATTAAGATAGCAGAGTGGGCTATTATCAAGGAGACTTTTGGGCGCTTAGGTGGCGCGCTGCGTCCACCGCAATCGAGAGACAAGCACGCCCCTGTGCGCTTGCGGTATATGGAGCGTAAATTTCTAGCGTTAACGTGGCTGTTTGATACACAGAACGTTTCTGTCTCGTGTGTTTCACCAAATTGACCAGGCATCCAGTATTCACAATTTATAAACGCAGCTATACACACAAACGCCCCACATCGAATTGTTTTATTTATTCTTTTGGACAGGTTCTACCAGGATACAGAGCATCGGTGCCCTCTGACGTCCTTCTATTAAACAACCACCAAGTGCAAAAATAAAACGTCTAACAATAATGATGATGCCCACACAATAAAACACTTAACAGCTACCATTCACTTGTTCTTTCTACTGTGCAGAATTAAAACGTTTACTTAGCATGCCAAATACTACTGCAAGCTAAGCAATAGTCATAAGAGATCCCCAAGCACAGAGCCATAAATAAAGGCAGAAGTGGGAAAACTATGATTTAAATAAATCCGCCAAGGTTTAAATTTACCAGGTGGCACCGGAAGTTACTTTTGTATATTGCAAAGTTACATCTGGCGTCGAGAGGGTTAAGTGGGACTGGTTCAGGCGGGCGTAAAAAAAAAAGATGCCAAAATATATTTGCATGTAATAGATTTCCGAGGCATTTGCATAGAGCCAGATGTCTGTGTTCTGGTGTGTGCGGGATTATTAGGACTGTTTAAACTATGATCATGGTGTATATGTATATTAGCGTGCAGGCTGCCTCTAGCCGTGTTATTATATGGATGCATCAGATTCCATGGAACGGCAGAGATCACTTTCAGCTGCTCTCCACTGACCAATCAATGGCTGATGCTGCCAAGCCTAGAATGCCTTCAAGGAAGCAGACATTAATCACACCAGCGCTGACAGACGAGGAATATTTCAGAGAAGGTGGCAATTTACAACTTTGTTATTAGTTAAGAATAATCAGCGTTCTAATAGTCGTTAATAATTGTTTGAGAGGCTTCATTTGGTTCATTTACCAGGGGAAGGATCCTGCCCATTCTGTACAGGCGAGGAGGCTGCAGGGAAGGAAGGAAAAATGTTTAAGGGCCTTTAATGGAAATAAACGTCGACCCTTTCAGAATTTAAAGGAGATCGGAGTATCGTGTCAATCAATGACACTCCTTATTGCATGGACTGTACAACCAGCCACAACAGAGGCCTGCCTAAAATCAACAGGCTGGGGGGGGGGGGGGGGGAGTTGTAATATGATCAAAGCATAACTGGAAAATCATTAGGCTTGTGTCACTAAAGGGAAGGGGGGGGGGGGGGGGGCAGTCAACGCATCGAGGTTCGGTCTAGTAAAATATAGTAAATTTACTATGTGGGCGCACTCAGACCAACAGCAAAAATATTGCGTGACTTAACACAGCAAGACTGTAGCACTGGTATATAGGGGTATATAAATAGGCACATACCTGTCCATATACATATATATTAATTACCATTAGCAGACACACACATCGCAGACAC